>NW_011917464.1:0-16126 GCF_000151845.1 Pteropus vampyrus | reverse complement strand
AGGAAGAGAGAATCTGGAGGATAAAAAATCGTTGCTGTTCACTTTCTCCCAAAAAACGCTGTTCTGGTCTAAAAATAATCATTTTTTTTTTCTTTTGATAACAGTTTCCTTGGCTAATTTTCTTTCTATAAAATCGTTCCATTTTGTACAACCACTGGGAGTTCCTTCTAATTGCTAGATGAGATGCTGCCCCATCCATGAATCCCTTAATAAAGCCTTACAAACCCAGAGATCAAAGCAACCACCGAGGGTGATCTACATTTAAAATTCCTAACTAAAAGCAGGTCATGGAGCATCTTCGTGTCCCAGGCCTGTAGCTTCCTTGACAAAGGTCAATCTTTAACTTTAAAGTTGTCTATAGTCTTTGTGCTTCTCAGATAACATGCCTTGGAAATGTCAGACTCATCTTCTTTTCCAGACCCTTTGAAGGCATAACTGCTGACAGCAGAGCATGAGATCAAATTGTTATCTTGTTCCCTATTTAATCGGGACAAATAAGGGCTCCGTCTTCCTGCAAGCATCTAAGCCTACGTAGAGATCCATGCAGGTTTTGCAGCAAAGAAAATAAGGTTTATTAGAGAGTTACAAGCTCTGGAGACACAGTCAAGCTACCACTCAAAGGCCTTGGCTCTCTAGGTGTCTCAGGAATACAAGTTATTTAGGGAAAAATCAGTAATCAAGGAAACTAAGGGAGTTGGGATCATGGGTTATACTGATTGGATGACTGGAGGGGGAACAGGTAAATGATCATGTGTCCAGTTCTGAAATCAGCCATGGGCACTATGCCGTCTAGTCCCATGGCTGATGGGGCTGCTGTTCTGCCTAGACGGGCCTGGGGCTAAAACATATCTAAAGCCAAGATGTTAGTCTTAGTCTAAAGTCCAACTGAAACCTATCATCTTCATGATTATTGACAGATCTGAAGTTCATTAATCATATGTCCTCAGGCTTCATTATAAAGGTGCAGGCATACAGAGGATTAGGGTAGCAATAAAGCATGTGATTCACAATGCCGTTATTGGGGCAAAATCAGCTTGAATCAGAGAAAAAAACTATATGAAAGAAATGAAGTTTGTGTATAGTTACATTTGGAGCTTCCAATTTGACAATTACCAAGCTGAGTTCTTAGGATGAAAAATTTTAGGTCATCTTTATTAAGATTTTGCTATTCTTTTCATTCATTTTTACTTTCAATGTCCTGATTTTTTTTTTACAGTATCTGCAAATGTGTGAAGGTAAATAGGAAAGGGTCTGAATGGACTTTGATTTTTGTTCTAATTTCTGTCCTCCTATCTGATTAAGGGAATATTAATGACTAACTATTATAACAATATGAGAACTCTCTAAAAAAATGTTTGTGCTTTTTGTTGATTGAAAGTTTTGCTAATTAAAAAGTGCCGTCGTCTCACCTTGATGGTAGGGTTTATAGCAATTCAAACCAGTACTGTGGACATTAGAGGCATGCACAAAGGAGAATGCAAAACAATGCAACCCTCACAAAAGTTTACCCCCAGAGTTAGCCTAAAGAAGATAGGGAGCCCTGTCTTTAAACAGCTGTTCCAAAACAGAAATCACATGGTTTCCTCCCTTGAATGGAATAAGGTTTAATATTCTCTAAGCACAGATCCACAAACTATTTGTCTGCCTACCAGATGCATAAGCATCCTCCAGCTGGCAGAGATAATAGACCATCTCTGGGAAGAATGGGATAGACACAGGAAATTCCCTGACAGCTTCTTCTGGCTGGACTGAGGAAAGGTGCACATTGACAAGTGCACTGGATGTTACAAGCAGAGAAAAATATTCACACTGTTCATAAGGCCACACTATCAGGATATATAACAAGATGAAAGGTGAGAAACAAGACAGACATAGTGAAAACAAACCCCATAAGTACTTCTGCCAAGTAATCAAGGGTCACTGTACTGAGAAAATAGTTTGACAAATGTTTTCTCCTGCAAATCAAATTGAGAAGAAAAAATGACTCTCAAAACTTTCACTCCCGCCAGATCCCACAGACAGAGATTTGGGGTGTAATTACATGGTAAGACCCTTAACTTCCACTGGCCTGTGTCAGACACCTAAATCTCCTCATCTGCAGCAGCCTCGTGGGGAAGCTCAGGGTTCCAGGCAGTGAGGTTATCCCCCTCACTTTGCAAACTGTGGTGGAGGAGCAAACTTTCCTCCACCCTCACGGTTCTTCTGGATGGTCTAATAATCAAATGAACATGACAGATTAGCAAGAGAAAATAACCAAATTTAATACATAAATATGTATGGAAAGCCCACACACATGAGATAGATAGTCAGAAGGCCCCCCAAAGCAGGATTGGTTCAGACATGAAAAAAATGTGGTATATAAGAAATTCTGAGCTAGGAATGAGATAGGGTGCCTTTAGGGCTTCTAGGCGTCAGTGCAGGATGACAAAAAGTGCAGATATTTAGTAAATAAAAGAAAGCTCTGCCATACAGGTGGGTCAAAGGGAGATTATCTCTGATAATCTCTTATTATAGAAAAGATCTCTCATTCAAGTACTTATGGGTAGTTAAAGGAAGAAGCAGAAGTTTCTCTTGAGTCAGCAATTAAAGTTGGCCAGCTCAAAATAATCTGCAGCCTCTGAGGCACTTCTTGGAGTGTCTTCTTCTGAAACTCACACTGGCTAATGTGTCAGGATGCTAATGTGTCAAGTGTATAGTGGCCAAAGCTTTACATCAAAGTTACACGGTTTTCTTCATTTTTAAAGAAGAAAATAGCAAATTTTTGGAGTTATCAGGGGTTGTGTCCCACCACAAGTCAATACTTTGAAGAGCCAAGGGACCTAGTCAAGTCAGATTTCTCAGTCTTAGACTTTTGAGAGAAATGTAACTCAGGTTTGGAATACGGTGCTTGGAGCTGAGATATCTGGCATGCAGGAGAGTCATAGAGAATGAGTAATGAAAGCAGGATTCACTTGACTTCCATCCTGGACAGAGAATGGAACAGAGAATCAGTAGGAAAAATGTCCAGTCTGTCCAGAACACTGTCCCACAGGGAAATCGGGCTCAGAGGTGAGAGCAACAGTGGAATCTGTGTCTGATGAGCAGATGAAGAGAGCTGAAAATATCTCCTCTGCTGCAACCCCATGGAGTGTGCACAGTTGTTGCTTTTGACTCCTAAGCTGCCTCAGAGACCAATGCTTCACTCCTTCCTGTTGTCTTATCTGGGGACAGAGCTTCGGTCTCCATCATCAACCAAACAGGGAGGAATCGAGAGTTCCACACTGAGTCCTCCCTTTCAGAGACCCCATCCAGGTGAGTCTGGTAGCCCAGCAGCTAGTTCAGGAGTGGGTCAGAGAGGATGAGAGTCACATGAGAGCCCAATCAGCCCAGTCAGAGACAAGAGATCTCTGTATTCTTGGTTAAGTAATTAATTTGTAATTAATTAATGTTAATGTGTTATTAGCCATGTGTCGGTATGAATCGACACTACAAGGGCCATAGTTTACAAGTAAGTGATAGGCATAGATGTACAGTTGGGTAACACTGTAGAGTGAGTGAGATGCATAAAATGGATGCAGAAAACACATCTGAGTAGTTTTGTTGGTCGGAGAGTAGGAAATTGTCAAGTGTGGAAGACAATGCAGTGCAGTCAGATTGTTTGCATTAAATTTCCATGATGGGCTTATTCGAGCATTTCTTGTAGTCACTGAAAAATTCCAGATTAGTGGAAACAGAAACGATCTTGCAGCAGCCGTTCGTGAGGCATGCATTGCAGTATATTCTCTCCTGCTGGTTATTCATGTAGAAAATAATTATATAATGAATCTAAAAAGTTCTTTTTTTCCAAATAGTTTTATTTGGAATTATTTCACTACTGGTGAGGGTGCCATATTTTGGGGTTTGTTACCTTTACTTTCTCTTTTGGAAAAGTTAGTAGGAATTCCTGTTTCACATTCAGCCTTTTCTCCCAGTGGTGTTGTCTTCTATATATGTATTGAAAAATTTTGACATGCATGTGGAGGATAAAAACAGAGGAAGGACCCACTTCTAGCAAAGACTATAAGATGATGAAAAACAAGTTTTTGCAGTTCAGTGAGGCAGAAATTAAGGTGACTGGTTGTACCTTAAATTTTAATGCATCAAGGTATGGTAGCCAGATCATGTTTACATTTATGCAATGATGACGTCACTGTACCAGTTGATTGCTATTTAAAATTTCTTTTTTCTTCATGTGGATTCTCATCATAAAATTCTCTTGCCCAAGGACACAATGAATGGAGTTCATTCAGTTCATTCAGCTCAGTTCCTTCAGCAAATTTTATTGAATAAATGTCTATATTAGATTTTACCACTGCTGTAAAATATTCCCACACGAGTTGTTTAAAACAAGCAAATATATGCTCTCACAGTTCTGGTGTCAGACATGTCAATGTGTCTCAATGTCTAAACTCAAGATGTCTGCAGGGTTGGGTTTCTTGTAGAGGCTCAGGTGAAATTGTTTTCTTTCCCATTCCAGTTTGCATTCTGGCCAGCTGCATTCCTTGGTTCCTGGCCCCTCCTCCTTCTTCAAAGCCGGCATTTTCATCTTGTCTCCTCTTCTGCTTGTAGAGGAGCATTGTGGTTACCTTAGTCCCACTTGGATGATCCTGGCTCATCTTCTACCTTACAGTCACCAGTTAAAAACTCTGTTCCACCTGCTACCTAATCCTTCCTGTTATAAAAATATCAAGTTCAAAGTCCCTGGGGCTGAGAGTGTGGACACATTCAGGAGGTCCTTATTCTACACACTATTAAGTCTTTTAAAAAGTGTATTATAATGTGCCAGTCGAGGGCCCTTATATAAAACAATAAACACAGCATTTGTCACATTCACTGAATGAGTGAATACATTTTTCTTTTAAAACTACATGCAAGTAAAATTTAGTTTAGAAAACCTAAAAATATGTCTAGCTGACTCTAACACTGGACCGCAACCTGCTATTCAGAGAGTGCTCCACACCAAGACCGGCAGCATCAAAACCACCTGGGAGCTTGAGAGAAATGCAGAATTTCTTAGTTCAACGGGACCTGCCGAATCATATTCTGCATTTCTTGTAGAATCCTTGTTGATTAATAGGCACACTCAAGTTGCAGTGCTGGACTACACTAAGATTTTCTACCTCTCACTGTTGACATTAGGAGCAGATAATTTTGGAGGATGCTTTCCCATGGGTTGTTGTTGTTTAGCAGTATTCCTCTGGACATTGCCGAATATCCCAGGGGCAAAATCATTTCTGGGTGAGAACCACTGCCTAGAAGCAACCTGCAAAAATTATAAACAAGGCCTAACAGATACTCTATTAACTTCGTGCACATCACTAACCCTTTCTTCTTCACCCAGGGCCTTTGCAATCGCCAGTCCCTCTGTGGAGGACACAGTTGTCCGCATAACCTGGCCTCTCCCTCCTTTTCATCCTAGTGGTGATATCGAAAGGTCCTCTGTTTGCAGGTCTTGCCTAAAGACATAAAAATACACAACGTCTTCATCACTTTTTCCTTTACACCTGCTTTCTTTTTCTTCATACCAGCTGTCACCGTCTGAAATGTTACATTTTTATTATTTTCTTCTATGTTATTCTTCTACATTCCTCCTCATTGAATCGAAGGAAATTTTTTTTCAGCTCTCATTCTTCACAACCTAGATGGTGCCTAAAATATGGTCAGCAAACAATATTCCTAAACCTCATGAAGATTTGCTCAATAACACTGTAAAATACAGTGTCATGAACACATAGGAGAAAAAGCAGAAGGAAACAAAATTCCTAATATGAAATGGCACAGGAAATCCCAAGAGGAGACCACATCCATAAAACATATTGAAATTAATTTATAGACTGCAAAATATAAACTCTAGTATTGAGCTATGTGAGTAATGCCAGTTTATATGAAAATTGCACATGTTATATTCCTCTTTCCTCTAAGTCACCTCTACCACATGGAACTAGGGAATCTTACAAGAGTTGCAGAATTTCTCCTTCTGGGATTTTCAGAGGGACTGGAACTGCAGCTCCTCATATTTGCACTTTTCCTCTCATATACCTGATCACCATGTTTGGAAACTTGCTCATCATCCTGGCCATCAGCTCAGACTCCCACTTCCACGCTCATATATTTCTTCCTCTCCAACCTGTCCTTGGTGGACATCTGGTCCACATCCACTACCATCCCAAAAATGCTGCTGAACATCCAGACACAGAGCTAAGACATAACCTATGGAGGGTGCATCACACAGATATTTATTTTATCCTTTTTTCAGTGTGAGATGACTTCCTTCTGACTGCGATGGCCTATGACCACTTTGTGGCCATCTGTCGACCCTGCACTACACTGTCATTATGCAACCACAGCTTTGTGGACTGCTGCTTCTGGTGTCCTGGATCATGAGTATCCTATATTCATGTTGCAAAGCTTAATGGTGATGTGACTATCTACTGTTCAGTCTTGAAAATCCCCCACTATTTCTGTGAACTCAGTCACATGGTTCAATTCGCTTGTTCTGACACCTTTCTTAATAACACAGTGATATATTTCTTAACTGTTCTGTTGGGTGGTAGGCTCCTGGCTGGTATCATTTACTCTTAATCTAAATAGTCTCCACCAAACGTGGAATGTCATCGGCTCAGGGGAAGTATAAAGCATTTTCTACCTGTGCGTCTCACCTCTCAGTTGTCTTCTTATTTTATTGTACAAGCCTAGGAGAATACCTCAGCTCTGCTGATACCCACAGCTCACAGTCAAGTGCAATAACCTTGGTGATTTACACTATGGTTGCATCCATGCTGAACCCCTTCATCTACAGTATCAGCAATAAAGACATAAAGGTTGCTCTGAAATGATTTCTTAGGAGGTCAGCTATAAAATGAACAACTATTCTGAGGCTGAAAAGGTGTCCTTTAATCTGTGATACTTTAATCAGATTGTGTCCTGGAATTTCCATATGCTTAAGTTCAACTTCTCTATACAATTTAAGTTGTCATTTTATTAAGCTTTCTCTTCTCTCTTTTACATAGCCAATTTCTCTCATTTTTTCCCATAAATTTACAAAGTTTTTCCAATCTTAATCAGAAAATTTGTAAATTTCTGTTACTTTAATGGGTAACTTGGATTTCTAAAGAATAATGTCTTCTATTATGACATATATCATTGTAAGTTATGTTTTATTGTTTTACAGATAGAATAGTCATAAATTGTATTACTCATGTGAAATGACTTCACTTACTATTAAGCCAATTTATATAATTTCATTCTAAGAAAATCTGAAACCCCAGTTTCTACTTTGGTGTCCCTCATTCTATTTAATCAGTACCTTAACTGCTCTTCCTGATAATGTAGACTTCGTCATTGTTCCTTTTAAATCTCAGCCTGTTGCAAGTGATGCTATAGGTGAGGAATGCCTGGGGCCCTGGCCTGGATCCCAACTGCTTGGTACTCAGACCAGAGCCAATGTTGTGGCTGGACCAGATCCTTTGTGGTCCTTATTATATTTGCAACAAGTATCAGGGAACTATGAATACACCAGGTTTGTTACTCACAGGTCCTGTGTGATTGGGGACCACATAGGAAAACCTGGGGGAGGGGATCTGAGAAGAGAGAGAGGGAGAGAGAGGGAATGGACTAAGTTGGGGGAACTTCGTGCTTATCTACTACCCTTGCCATATAGCTAGCAGTGTGGGTTTTCTTTTTGTTTAGTTTAGTTTTTTTTTTTTTGAGATGAATGTATTTAAAATGGATGACTCATAAATCAAAAGTTTAATGTCAGCATTACGCATATCTTATATATGATCTCCTGGTTCAATGTCTCATTCTGCTCGGTGTCTAGACTACTTACAATGGTCACTGCCAAAAATTAATTACCAAATATGTATCTCCCAGTGTAGTCTATATGGAAACACACATGAGAGGTTCAGAGCCAAACAGAAAATAAGGCATATATGACATTCTGCGCTAAGGATTAGCTAAAGCATCTGGAACTTCATAGGGGAGAAGGTCATGGGCAAGACAGTAAGAGCAGATGTTCAGTTAGAAGATGTTTAGTTAGATGCCCCAGCAGAAGTTTGCCTTGTCTCAAACATAGGTCATAACAGGTTATCTCTAATGATCACTCTTGTTGCAGGCAAGCCCTCACATTTAAATTCTTTAAAAGAGAGGGATCCTTTGGTTCTAAGGAGTCTCAAGAATAATCCATATACACATCTTGCGGTAACTTTTTCTGAAGCCTAACAATAGTGACCCAGCATCATTCTTTTACATGTGCATGTCCAGTTTTCCCAGTACCTTTTGTTGGAGAGATTGTCCTTTTCCACATTGGATGTTCTGGGCTTCTTTCTCACAAATTAATGACCACATATGTGTATGGTTTTTTTCTAGACTCTCTATTCTGTTCCGTTGATCTATGTATCTGTTTTTACTTTCATAAAAATGTCTAGTGTAGGAAAAAGTCTCTTAAAAGTTTGGGTGTCATCTGTCACCTAAACTGATGAAAATTGACGGGAAGCGAAATCTCAACAGACTTTTTGGCAGTTTTGCAACTAATTTTACTTAGAATGAAAGGAATAGCTGTAAGGAGGGCTTCGTGACATTCATTGGTAGAAGATGCAGGAGAAAGTAAAGAAGGGAAATCTCTGAGATTGGATAAAAAGTAAAACAGAAAGGCATGTACTTTTTTTTTTTACAATGGTGGGTATAGAGTAGTTCACATGTACAACACATAGAGATGGTATGTGGACAACAGAATAACAGTGTGGTCTCATGGTGTGGGGCCAACAGTTATGCCTTCAAGGGGTCTGTAAAAGAAGGTGATGCTGACATTTTCAAGGTGAGTTATCTTAGATGCACAAAGACATTAAACTATTTCAAAGTTAAAGATTAACCTTTGTCAAGGAAGCTATAAGACTAGATTGTGACAACCTGCCACGACTGGCTTTGAGTTAGAAGTTTTATGTTCAGAACACCCCCACATGGCTACTTTAGTCTTCGGATTTGTAAGGTCCACCATGTAGGCCTTTCCTGAGCTTATTGAGTAGGGTATGTGGCTTCTTTTTTTCATCCACACCATACTGCTTTGATTACTATAGCTTTGTAACATAGGTCAAAATCAGGGAGCATGATGTCTCCAGCTTTTTCCTGCTTTGTCAGGATTGCTTTGAATATTCAGGGTGTTTCATGGCTCCATACAAATTTTACAGTTCTTTCTTCTATTTCTGTGAAAAACGATATTGGAATTTTGATAGGATTTGCATTGAATATATACATTATTATAGATAGTATAAAAAAAACAAAAATCAATGAAATAAATTTAGAAATTTAGTTGTCTTTATTAAGAAATTTGTAAAAGGGGCAGCATCCCATCTAGCAATTAGAAGGAAACCAACTCTCGGTGGTTGTACATATTGGAATGTTTTCTTAGAAAGAAGGGAGGGACAAGGGAGCTATTAACAAAAGAAAAGAAAGAATGATTTTAGAGCAGGGCATCTTTTCTGGAGGGATGGGAACAGCAAGGGTTTTGATCCTGAAGATTCTCTCTTCTTTCTATGGGAGAATGGAGAGGCCCACGTGACAGATTACCTTACTGGTGCTTCAACAAAAATTCCACATTGGTTGAATAGTATTACATTTCTGAGAGGTTGAAATTGCCATTAGATTTGGTATTAAATCTCAGACGGCATTATGAGCTTTTAGCAACAATGACACATTTGGAGCCTGTAGTTTCCTCTTCAAAATAGTATGGACATTTTAACAGTATTAATTCTTCCAATCAGTGAGCACACAATATTTTTTTGTTTATTTGTGTCTTCTTTAAAATGCATAAATTGCTGAATTAAAGGAGCCCTACAAAAAAAACCACAAGAATACATACTACATGAATACATACATACATACAAAGAAACACACACACATATATAAAATTCAGAAAGGTCTGCAACAGTTTAATTGCTTTGTTTTATAATTGTAAAAAAAAATACAATGATTCTGATCCTCTGATTCCTTATTTCGATGATGATGTGAAGTGCAAAATCTAATTCAGGTAAATGTTGTTAGAAATAAATAACTTTTTAGAAGTATTTGATGAGGCTAGAATAATTTCACATATGGAGCATATTTAAGTATACATATATGTGCATTTTTACCTGACTTTCTTTCAAGTAAATACACATACATATGCACAACACAGACTCATTAATAATGTCACCTATAAGGTCAAAAAGAAACTTGAAAAAAAATGTGGAGAGGATAGAAATTAAAGGAATGCTGGATTAAGTTAACATGAAACTGAAAAAATGTCTACATTTAGACACAAAGATTTATTCATTTTAAATTTTTAATTAAGTTTATTGGGGTAACGTTAGTTAATACAATTATATATTTTTCAAGTGTACATTATCATTTGACATCTGTATATTCTATTGTGTTTTTACCACCCAAAGTACAGTTTCCTTCAACTATCATATATTTGATCCCCTTTATTCTTTTCACCTTCCCCCTAAACCCTATATCTGACCCCCTTTACCCACTCTGTCTACCTCCCCGCTCCTCCCCGACCCCACTAGTAACCACTAGTCTATAGTACTCTGGTAACCACTAGTCTATATTCCATGTTCATGATTCTCTGTTTGTTTGCCTTGCTCATTTGTTGCTTTTAGGTTTACATCACACATATAAGTGATATCATGTGATTTTCAACTTGTTCTGTCTAGCTAATTTTGTTTAGCATGATTATCTCGAGGTCCATCCAGAATGTCACAACTGGCAGTATTTCATCTCTTCTTATGGCTGAGTAATATCCGTTGTATATATACACCACAGCTTCTTTAGCCAATCATCTATCGTACGACACTTCGGTTGCTTCCATGACTTGGCCACTGTGAACAATGCTGCTATGAACATCGGTGTGCAAATATCTTTTCGAATATGGGTTTTCAAATCTTTGGGGTAAATACCCAGTAGAGGGATTGCTGGATCATATGGTAAATCAATTCTTAGTTTTTTGAGGAACCTCCATAATGTTTTCCATAGTGGCTGGCTGTACCAATTTGCAGTCCCATCAGTAGTGTACAAGGGTTCCTTTATCTCTGCATTCTCTCCAACATTTGTTATTACTTGTCCTGTTGATTATAGCTATTCTAACAGGTGTGAGAAGGTATCTCATTGTGGTTTTGATTTGACCGCTAATGGCTAGCGATGTTGAGCATCTTTTCGTATATTTGTACACACAAAGATTTAAAGTAGAATGGTGGATCTTACTTTTAGTAATGAATTATATTTCTTATTTTAATGCACAAAGGCCTCAAATTCAGAATATTTACTTTTATGCACTGAAAGATTCATTAGACCACCTGATGGAGTAAATTGATTTTTGCATTTTTTTTTCTACTTGAGGTGGGATTTCAACACAAAAGACCTTATCCAAGAGAAGCTAATAGAATAAAATGGGAGGCTAAAATTTCCTACAAAAAAAAAAAAGATTGATTTAATAAATGTATTACATTCTGGTTGTCATATTTTAAAATAGCAGGGTATGAAAGAAACTAATTTATGTTCTTACTTTTTTGAAGATCAAAACCCTGAAAGGAGTCTCACTGGACTAAAATCAAGATGTCTGCAGGGCTGGTTCTTCCTGGAGGCTCCAGGAGAGAATCCATTCTCTCTCCTATTCCAGTTTCTCGAAGCCACAAGCATTCCTTGGCTCCTGGCCCTTTCTCCATCTCCAAAGTCACCAGTGTAGCATCTTCCAATCTCCCTCTGATTCCAGCTAGTATTCCTTTCTGTTCCATTTTCTAGGACCATGGTGATGACATTAGTTTCACCTGCTTAATCAGGGCCACGTTCTTTTCTTGAAGTCAGCAGATTAGCAAACTTATGTCAAGGGCTGCCTTAATCCTCTCTTTCTATGATAAATAGCGTATTCAGTGTTTCCATGGAGTAGCATGTAGATATGTTTTGAGACCCTTATTCTGCCTACTACAAAGTTTTTTTCTGAAGTACATTATTTGGTGATACTGAAGGGCCTTTATATAAAAGAAACAATCACAGAAATTATCACAGCCTCTGGAAAGAGTACACCTAGTCATGTGCTGATAAGGACATTTTGGTCAACAAGGGACCACACATATAAGGTTGGTCCCATAAGATTATAATGTTGCTGAAAAATTCCTATCACTTAAGACTTCATAGCCTTGGTAACATCGGAACATGAGGCATTACACAAATAGTCATTGTGATGCGATTTCCTGCAGTGTACAGTACAATAACACATTACAGAGGTCTAGGAAATGTAAAGGAACAGAATTATCACACCAAAATTTCATAAAGATTATTTTAGGCTGGCTAATTTTAATAAAAACTTCAATCATGGGAGAAGCTCTGAAATTCAAGTACACGTTACACTTTGTAAGGAACATTTACGTAGTAAGGAAAATCTCCAATTGAAGGGTGTCTCCCTGACTGTACCAGGAAAAGGAGGTGACATTTTCTGTAGAAACCCATCAATGAAGAAGACAATGACTTATACCTGCATAACCACCTTACCTCATTTACTGGACTTTTTTCTGATAACCTCCCATAACTGACTACACCCAACCCAGTGCGTTCTTCTATCTTCGGCTAAAGATGGCAGTTAACATGGTAGCTCAGGCCATTCTGGGGAGTTACTCAGTTTTCCTGGATCTCTTCCATGTATACAGAAGAAATACATATTATTAAACTTTATTGGTTTTCTTCTATTAATCTGTCTTTGTTACAAGGATGTGTCAGCAAAGAACCCAGAGGGGTAGAAAAAAATTTTTTAATTCCTCTACAGAGCAATAGACTATAACAAATAGCCTAGGTGTATGATAGGCTAACCAACTAGGTTTAGGTAAGTGCACCTTATGCTACCTAACCTACCATGCATTTCTCAGAATTTATCCTATTTGTTTAATGGTGCATTACAGCACACATTTCATCCAAAATTTAATGCAAACACAATTTTGAATAAAGATGACGTAAACTATTTGTCCCTTACATGATCACAGGACCTCAGCTTTGCTACTTAGTGTCCTCAGACCACAACCTGCAGCATCAGCATCTTCCTGTAGCTTATGAGAAATGCAGAATCCCTGGGCCCAACTGGAATTGCTGAATTAGTATTTGCACTTTAACTACAATTCTACATGAGTCATATGCACATAAAAGTTGAAATGCCGGTTCAGACTAGCTTTTCTCACTTTCTCAATTTGACATATTTATTTGTGTTGGATTTTGTAGGTTTTTAGCATCCTCTCTTCAGACATTACCTAATAGCGCAGGGGCAATGTCATCTCTGGCTGGGAACTACTGGCCCAGAAATTAAAACCTGGAAGCATCCTGACAGATTTCAAACAGCACCTATTCCTTATTCTGATTATAACTTCAGGCAGGTCACTAAACTTTTTCAAGCTGCACTTCTGCAATGTAGAATAAAGTTCTTAATGGTACCACCTCACATGATATACTTTAAATGTAGGGAGGAGACAAAAGAATTAAAATGTTTATTAACATTTTATTAACAATCAGAGGCTGCAATATACCATTCAGCCCTGCAGCCAGGCCTGGAGGACTCCTTCAGAACAAAGAAAGATTTCTGCTGGGATTACTAGCAATCCCCTTCCCCACATTTTTGACGGAGAAATAGAAACCAAGTCATTATCAATGGCTAAAACCATGGGGAACCTAAGGTTAAAGGCTGAAATGACAGCAGGCCTTTCACTCTATATGTTCTTATCTTTTCAAGCTACATACTCTTCCCTGTTTCTCAATGTATGTTCATATCACAGGAAATGGGAACTAAAGAATGCCATGTAAACTGAATTCCTTGAACACTCAGGGTCCCTCTCAGTGCCTTTAGTCAGTCTCTCTCTCTCCCTCTGTCTCTCTCACTGTCCTTCTCACTCTCTGTCTCTGAGAGGAGACCACATTCTGTCTCTAGAGTTATCCCTTTTCTAATAAACTTTCCTTTTGACTCTAACTTTGGCCTTTGCGTTGAATTCTTTCCACACTCTTCGCCAATAGACTCTCGTCTTCTCTCGGTTCAGGGCTTGATCTCCGGGCAAGTAGGTGAAATCTGCCTTCTCCTGTGTCACTTTTATAAAATTTAAATTACAAAGCCTGTAAGGTACAAATTTTAGATTATATGGCATAAAATTATATAAATATGTCATAATTATCAAATGTTTTAAAATGTGAGAGTAAAAGGCAGCTCTTAGGTTCTGATGTAAGAATGAAATTCCTCATTAATTTGGTAAAGTGTCATGAAGCCAAGGAGTGTAGTACCTAAAGTTTACATGCAAGTCACAGAGTTTCCTTATTGTTGAAGAGGGAAGTAGCAATTTCCTCGAGCTATGAGGAGTTGTGTCTCACCACATGCCAATGCTTTGAAGACCCTGGGATCTAATGCAGTCAGTATCTTCAGTCTAGACTTCTGAGAAAACTTTAACTCAGGTTTGGGATACAGTGCTGGTAGGTGAGACCTTGGACAGGCATGAGAGTCATGGATAAGGACTAACGAAAACAGGATTCACTTGACGCCTAACCTGGTCCCTTGGGAACAGAGAATCAGGAGAAATAATATCCATTAAGTCCAGACCAGTGTCCCAGAGGTAAACCAGTGCTCAGAGCCGGGAGCAACAGTGTAAACAGTGCCTAATGAGTAGATAAAGGTAGATGAAAGTATCTCCTGTCCTGTGTGTGCAACCTTGGGCTTTACAGGACGTGTTTCTTATTTTAGATTCCTAAGTCTGGTTGAAAACCAATGCTTCACTCCTTCCTGCTGTCTTTTCTGATGACAGAGCTTCAGTCCCCATTATCAATTATCCAGGAAGAAATTCAGGCTTCCACACGGAGTCCTACCTCTGAGAAGCCCTATCCAGGTGAGTCTGAGAGCCCAGCAAGTACTGCTATAAAGGGTCAGAGAGGAAAGAACCTGAGAACTTCTACTTGAGAGCCTCACGAGCCTCACCTAGAGCCCAGAGATGGCCATCTATGTTTGCTAGGTAGACTAATTGATTTCTTTAATATATTAAACTTCAGATTTTTCTGCCAACTTTGCCGTATAGCATTAAATTGCTTCATACAAGTAGAGATGTATTTGGGAAAAGTATGAAATTTTAAAAAAAATGGGGGGTCAATTCTAACAGTCTATCATATTGTGTTTCCTGCATTATTTTTAAATGTAAACACTAATATGTCATCACTCATGTTTTGCATTTATTCGTGATCACCTGCATCCTTTTCTGAACATATCTGTATCTATTTATATTTACATAGGTAGAAATTATAACACTAGGTACTTCTTTTTCCACTGCTTTCCAAAGGTGTATTTTTATGTTTTTCATTTTAGGTTGTTGCCAATTACCTGGAATTAGAGACCCATATTGATGTGATTAATTATTTTATTTTATTATTTTATTTTAAAATTAGTCTTACACATTTATTCAAGTTCACTTAATACAGTTATTAAAAGGCACTATTTAAACCTGCTTATATTTTCCCATTCCCCAACATTTGTTCTGTTTAAAGGCGCATACTTGTGAAACCACATAGCGAAGCAAAATAAGTGAGGTCCATATTCATTGGATATCACATTGCAATGGAGAAGGCCCAGTACAATGAAATGAGTGTGGTATGACATCATTTTCTCAGCAATAAATGTATGAAGAAAGAGGACCCATAGTTGTAGTATCAGCAGGATTCTATAGAATATTTCTGGGGAGCCTTTACATGTTGAAAACAGAACAGAACAAGGACTAGCGTACCCATCAGATATGTCATGAAAGAGGTCAAAACTCAAAGCCAAGAATAATAAAAGAATGAGTACACAAGAAAAGTGAGCGAAGGGTCAGCCTTATGCACTAGAGGGCCATATAAAAACAAGGTTCGTCAAATAAACATGAAATAGGTACAGGAATAACAATTAGATCAGGGCTGAGGTAGACGTTGTGTTGAGGTCAGTGGGACAGTAAAGGTCCAGTCAGTATGAGTTCCCTTGAATGCAAGGAAACTACATCAGCCATGCCAGCTGCCTCTTCTCTCTGCTGGGCTCTTTCATTCTTGTTGCTTTTCTTCATTGACAGGAACTGATCTTCCAAAACGAATC
>NW_011917463.1:0-21074 GCF_000151845.1 Pteropus vampyrus | reverse complement strand
GCTTTGTAGCTGTGGTGCCAGGTGAAGATGGGAGTTAAGTTCATCGTTTGGGAGATTAGTGTGAGCATGGGCAGGGCTCTATGTGACTGAAGAGGATGGAAAGGGCACAGAGACTTGAGCCTTTTATTTGAAGCTATAAAATTTTATATTCTATCTCCATTAAGGAGTCACTAGGATGGAGTTTAATGTGGGAGTTGTCAATATACAGAGATCTCCATCAGTCAATGTGATTATCTGATTAGAGGATATCTAGCCTGTAGAAGATGAGAGAGATGACAAGAAACTAAAATATGGTCAAGGAATTGGGAACCTAGAGTTGGGGAAGCAATAGACACATTAGAGGTAAAAAAAATAATAATAATGATGATCAGCCTTCTCTCATTGCAGTGATAATTATTTATTTACCAACAGGAAATAAGTGATTAACTTTGCCAAGCATGTTACACATATTGTTCAGACCTGTCGCCATTTGAATTGATATCAGTATCTACACTATTTGGATGAGTATATTAGCACTTAGAATGTCCAGTTGTCTATCCTCATTCAAAAAACTAAGAGGTGGTAAAGCTCAGAATTAAAACCAGGTTTTCTAATTCCCAAAGTTTTGCACTTAATATTATTTACTAAAGTCTTATTTCAGCTTTAAAAAAACCCTGTTTTTTTTCCCTATACATTGTATGGGGTTTTTTTTGTAAATCATAGGTTTATTCTTTGCAAATCTTCTAGTAAGGTGTTTGATCTGTAAGGGGTCTTGACGTCATGAAGATACTGCTCTTTCTTGTTCAGAATAAATTGTTATTTGCTACTTTATTGATTATTCTGGGTATAAGGCAAAATACCTGCATTTGACATGTCACCATAACCAAGGACGCTTTCCCTACCACAATTTCTCAGGGATGACCCAAGATTATTAGGTCTGTCTCTGTCTCTGCCTCTGTCTGTCTATCTTTCATCTTTTCATCTCTCTGTTTATTTAACTGATTTTTAATATAAGGGCAGAAAATATTTATATGAAAAAAGAGCTCCATTTTTACATGTCTTTTGGGGGGCTTATCAAGTGAACTTTGGAACTATTTCGATAACCTGTAGGGGCAAGATAACCTGATATTATCCTTCCTTGTATTATTTCTATACTCATTATTGTGTCTGGGGGTGAGTAGAAGCTTGTATTAACATGACCCCGGGAGGATATAGTGTGTGTTTCCGTGGGTGTGAATGTGTGTGGTTTGTGGAACATGAGCATTTCTCCACTTCTTGGGGCAAAGGTATCTAGCTCATATACTCTGAAATGTGTTCTTTAAAGTACAGATACAAAATGTCAATTGACAGATGGAAATAAATGAGCCATCACTTCTCCTCACAAAATCCCTTGCAAAGAAAATATAGTTTAAGGACCAGCATAAGACTGAGCGAGTCTCTGTGTCTTGAAGTTTCATCTGCAGCAGACAAACCATCTCATTCCTCCACATTCTCTGACAGCATCCCTATCATTTCCCTCTTGCTCATTCCCCTCACCACACAGCTTCCTTTTGAGCCTCGATTACCTGAGACAAATGCCAACCTTAGGACCTTTGCACCAGCTCTTTCCCATGCAGTATATGCACTCTCCCAGATATCTCTCTAGACAGAGTGTGTTTCTTGAGGTCTCTATTCAAATGATACCTTTTTTTCCAGATTTTTCTCAATTCTATTTAAAATAACACACACACATCTACTCTCTTTTATACATACTCTCTTTTTTTTTTTGAGCACATGAGCATCTAACAATGTGTATGATTTCTCACTTCCTTGTATTCTTTCTCTATCTTTGGATTGTAGGGACTTTATATATATATATATATATATATATATATATATATATATATATATATATATATATATATATATATATATATATATATATATATATATTTTAGATGAGGCAATCCTTGGTTGACCTCACAGGTAGCAAGGACCTTGTCAGCTTACAATCCCTTATTTTTGATGCCCACAGCACCTAGTCTTCCTAGGTGGTCTCCCATACAAGTACTAACCAGGCCCGACCTTGCTTAGCTTCCAAGATCAGACAGGATCGGGCTTGTTCAGGGTAGCATGGCCATAGACTGTAGGAACATTTGTTTGCCAGCACCCTGTTCTCCTTGATGAGAGAAAGGTCAGGATTTAGCCATATTTCTCAATGAGTGTGGTATAACATCATTTTCTCAGGGATAAATGTATGAAGAAAGTGGACCAATAGTTATAGCATAAGTAGGATTTTCTGTAATATGTCTGGAGAGGCCTTTCCATGTTGAAAACAGAACAGAACTAGGATTAGTGTACCCAGCAGATGTGTCATGAAAAAGGTCAAAACTCAAAGCCAAGAATAACAAAAAAGGATACCACATGAAAAATGAGAGTAGGATTAGCCTTATCCACTAAGGGCCATATAAAAACAAGGGTGATCAAATAAACATGAAAGAATTTCTCATGAAATGTGTGTAAAAATGATTTGTTTGGCAAATTGCTGATAGTGGGACAGGAATTCCTATTTAGAAATGTTGGGGGAAATTATTTAAAAAGAATCAAATCTCCAGAAAACCATGTATGTATCATACATATGTTTTACGGCAAAATATAAATTGTAGCATTTCAAGATGTTTGTTAATTAATTATTTAATTTTTTATTTCCTAGTCATAACCACCAACACATGGTACCAGAAAATTATTCACAGATTACAGAATTTCTTCTACTGGGATTTTCAGAGGAACAGGAACTGCAGCCCCTCATATTTGGGCTCTTCCTCTCCATGTATCTGATCACCATGTTTGGAAACTTGCTCATCATCCTGGCCGTCAGCTCAGATTCCCACCTCCACAAGCCCATGTATTTCTTCCTCTCCAACCTGTCCTTGGTGGACATCTGTTTCACTTCTACCACCATCCCAAAGATGCTGGTGAACATCCAGACCCAGACGCAAGTCATAACCTATGGAGCCTGCATCACACAGATGTATTTTTTTATACTCTTTGCAGTGTTGGACGACTTCCTCTTAACCATGATGGCCTATGACCGCTTTGTGGCCATCTGTCACCCCCTGCACTACATGGTCATCATGAACCCCAGGCTCTGTGGACTGCTGCTTCTGGTGTCCTGGATCATGAGTGTCCTCTATTCCTCATTACAAAGCTTAATGGTGTTGCGACTATCTTTCTGTACAGTTTTGAAAATCCCCCACTTTTTTTGTGAAATCAATCAGATGATTAAACTTGCCTGTTCTGACACCTTTCTTAATAACCTGGTGATGTATTTTGCAATTGGACTGTTGGCTGCTCTTCCCCTTACTGGCATCCTTTACTCTTACTTTAAGATAGTTTCTTGCATTCGTGGAATGTCGTCAGCTCAGGGGAAGTATAAAGCATTTTCTACCTGTGTGTCTCACCTCTGTGTTGTCTCCTTATTTTACTGTACAATTCTAGGAGTGTACCTCATCTCTGTCTCTACCCATAGCACACACTCAAGTGCAATAGCCTCAGTGATGTACACTGTGGTCACGCCCATGCTGAACCCCTTTATCTATAGTCTCAGGAACAAAGACATAAAGGGGGCTTTGAAAAGATTCTGTGGGATGGCAGCTATAAAAGGGACAACTGTTTTAGGGCTGAAGAACTCCCAGTGATTGGAGGACTAAAAGACTTGATGCCAGAGAATGTGGAAATAGAATGTGTCTCTTCTATGTATTAGCTTGAATTTCCATTTACTTAATTCACCTTCTGTGTACAATGTAAGTAATTCAGTTTATCATGCTTTCTCCTCTAATATATGGACATTTTCCTCCCTTGAACATTTTCCCAGCCTTAAAAAGTTTTACCCAAATTTGAACCAAAATATTTGGAAATTTTCTTTTATTTTGTGAATTTGTATGGATTTCGTAAGAAAAATTTCTTCTGCAATGATCATGTGATCTCAAGAATTTTATTTCATGTTACCGAAAGGATACTCATGGGTTGTATAACTCACATATAGTAAACTATGCTTGTTGACTAAGTTCGTTAACATGATATTTTATAATAAACAGAAATATACTGTCACTCGGGTCTGTCATTCTATTTAATTTCACTCCCTTTCCTGGTCTTTCTGATAATGTGGACTTTATCATTCTGTTGGTTTTTTTTAGCTAGACTCTTACTTTTTTACTGTTATTGAGTTCAGCATCTACAGTGCCCATCATAGTCCCTAACAAAAATTGATTGTCAAATATATATCTCCAGGTAGAGAGGTCAGGAAAATGCAAATTCGATAAATCGATTCACCTAATATGATCTTTAGAAAGAAAGAATTGATCTTGAATATGCGGAAGCATTACTCAGTTGATTAGTATGCAAAATATTTCTTTTTCATGCTGTAATCTACTTCTGAAGTATAGAAGATGAATGAGGGCCTGTTTTCATTGAAGTGAAGAATGGTTCGTGTATTTACATTTTATTACTAAACTACCTTCCTGTTTGTCCTCCAAAATTTCAGTTCTGTCTACAAGTATGATTTCTATAAACAAAATATCTCCACTTTTCTTAACCACTACATGGATAGTGAATGAATAATATCCATATCATCCATTTCATACTTCTTTATATGCAGGAATCATTGCCATCTTCATGACATGAATGTGGCTCACAGGACAGCTTGAATTCCTGCCTTGTCATATGATTCAGTGTCAGCAGGGTTTCTGCTAAGATATACATCTTTCTGACCTCCCCATGGTTATCCGAAAGCAATCCTCAATAGAGCCAATTGTTAATCTAGTTATCCAAAAGAAACTTGAATAACAAAATGGTCATAGATGCTATGTCCAAATATCACAACATATGCCAAAAATTTAAAAAAGAGCAGCTTATTATAATTGCTTTTAGTTTGATTGCCTTGATTATTGTATCAGTTAGTCAATGCTGTATAACAAACTGTCCAAAATGCTGTGATTTATATCAAATGGAATTATATGATGGGAGTTGTTCTGATCTCTGTTCAGATACTCATGAGTCTGCAGCAGCTGGAATTTGTACACTGTGTGTCTATAGCTCATCCATGATGTTGTGGGAGGCTATAATGCACCCCAGTCTTGAACCAATTTATGATGGTTTATTTACATAAGTACTATAACCTTGTTTACCAAAAAAATGAGTTTACCAAATATAATTTGTGACAAATTAATACCACTATTTTTTATATCCATATAAAACACTTTGCTTTCTATCAAATGATATTTCTCTCTCCTCCATTAAAGTGTGACTCAAGCTACCTGTGATCTACATCCTACCTTGAATGAAGCATCACTAGATTTTTTTCCTGCTTGTTATTTGATTGGAGTATAATTGCATGCAATATAGTGCAGATATTTAAGGTGTACAAGTTGCTGGATCAAAGGGACCTAACAAATTAAGAGCATATATTGAATGGGTCTATTTACACATCATTCAAAGAACTGTACGAAAGCTTTAACTGCATCGTTACATATCTGTGAAAAAATGGAATCTCCCTGAGCCTGTCTCCTTATTTTTTTTCTCTTTTCCCCTCATCTACCTCTCTCCCTCTCCTCTCCCCTATCCTCTGGTAACAGCTACTCCATTATCCATGTCCATGAGTCTCTATTTGCTTGTCCTGTTTATTTGTTGCTTTTAGGTTTTTATCCCACATATAAGTGATATCATGTGGTTTTCAACTTTTTCTGCCTGGCTAATTTTGCTTAGCATGATTATCTTGAGGTCCTTTCATGTTATCAAAATGGCAGTATTTCATCACTTCTTATGGCTGAGTGTTATTCCATTGTATATAAGTACCACAGCTTCTTTAACCAATCATTGATCATAGAACACTTCAGTTGCTTTCATGTCCTGGCCACTGTGAATAACATCGGCGTGCAAATCTTTTAGATATGAATTTTCAAGTCTTTTGGCTAAATATCCAATATAGGGATTGATGGATCATATAGTAGATCAATTCTTAGTTTTTTTGAGGAACCTCCATACTGTTTTCCATAAGGGCTGTAGCAATTTGCCTTCCAACAGCACTGTATGTGTGTTCCTTTTTCTCCACATCCTCTCCAACACTTGTTATTACATGTCCTGTTGATGATAGCCATTCTAAAAGTTGTGGGATGGTATCTCATTGTGGTTTTGATTTGCATTTCCTTAATAGCTAGTCAAGTTGGCCATTTGTATTTATTCTGGGGAGAAGTGTCTGTATAGGTCCTCTGCCCAATTTTTAATTGGATTGTTTTTTGTTATTGAGTTTTATGAGTTCTTGATATATTTTGAGTATTAGTCCCTTATGAGAGGGGTTGTCTGCAAATATATTTTCCCATTTGGATGATTGTCTCTTTGCTTTGTTGGTGGTTTCTTTTGCAGTGCAGAATTTTTGGTTTGATATGGTCTCATTCATTTACTTTTGCTTTTATTTCCCTTGCCTTTGAAATCAAATTCATAAAATCCCCTTTAAGTACAAGATTTATGAGTTTAGTAGCTATGTTTTCTTATGTCCAATTTATTGTTTCAGGTCTTATATTCAGTTCCTTAATTCATTTTGACATAATTTTGGTGTATGGTGATAAACAAAAGTCTAGTTTCATTCTTTTGCAGATGGCTTTCCAGTTATCCCAGCACCATTTGTTCAAGAGGCTTTCCTGTTTTCGATGTATGTTTATGACTTTTTTTGTCAAAAATTATTTTCCCATATAAGTATGGATTTACTTCTGGACTCTTGATTCTATTCCACTGGTCTGTGTGTCTGTTTTGCTGCCAATATCATGCCGTTTTGATTACTGTCCCTTTGTAGTATAATTTGATGTCAGGCAGAGTGATGTCTCCAGCCTTGTTCTTTTTTTCTGGATGGGTTTGACAATTCGGGATCTTTTGTTCTTCCATACAAATCTGATCCTTTTTTGTTCTATTTCTTTTAAAAAAATGCCGATGGCATTTTGATGAGGATTGCATTATACAGATTTAATGCAATCCTCAACAAAATGCCATCGGCATTTTTTAAAGAAAAATCTGTATTTAAATCTTTATCATTTCTTTGCATCTTCTTGGGTTCTTTTAATAGGATCTTGTAGTCTTTATTATATGTTTATGTTTTGTTAAACTTTTTCCAAGGTATTTTATTCTTTTTGTTGCAATTGCAAAAATGATTTATTTTTTCCACTTCTTTTTCTCACACTTCATTATTAGAGTATACGAATGCTATGGAT
Organism: Pteropus vampyrus; assembly: GCF_000151845.1. Lineage (NCBI taxonomy): Eukaryota > Metazoa > Chordata > Mammalia > Chiroptera > Pteropodidae > Pteropus > Pteropus vampyrus. The sequence goes on along the minus strand of NW_011917463.1, from coordinate 13,857 downwards.
TTTTAACATTAACTTTGTATCCAGAAACTTTACTGTATTTGCTTATTGTTTCTAGTAGTGTTCCTGTGGTGTCTTTATTTTCTACATAGAGAATGATGTCATCTGCAAATAGTGACGGTTTGACTTCTTTGTTTCCTATTTGGATGCCTTTTATAGCTTTCTCTTGTCTGATTGCATTCGCTAGGACCTCCAATGTTATATTGAATAACGGTGGTGATAGTGAACACCCTTGCCTTGTTCCTGATCTAGATGAAAGTTTTTAGTTTTTCATCATTAAGTACAGTATTGGCTGAGGGTTTGTCACATATGGACTTTATCATGTTAAGATATTTTACTTCTATACCAATTTTGTTAAGTATTTTGATCATAAATGGATGCTGTATCTTGTCAAAGACTTTTTCTGCATCTATTGATATGATCATATGATTCTTATTTTCAATGTGTTTATGTGGTGTATCATATTAATTGATTTGCATATGATGAGCCATCCCTGTTCCTCTGGGATGAACCCACTTGATCGTGGCATATAATCTTTTTAATATGTTGCTGTATTCAGTTCGCTAGTATCTTATTTAGGATTTTGTGTCATGAGAGATATTGGTCTGTAGTTTTACTTTTTTCTGTTATCTTTACCAGGTTTTGGTATCAGGGTGGTATTGGCATTATAAAATAAGTTGGGATGTGTTGCCTCCTATTCAATTTTTTTGGAAGAGTTCAGAAAGAATAGGTATTAAATCTTTAAATTATTGGTAGAATTCACAGGTGAAGCCATCTGGTCCTGGAATTTTACTTTTTGGTAGATGTTTGATAATTGTTTCAATTTCCATACTGCTGATTGGCCTTTTTAGATTTTCCAGTTCTTCTTGATTCAGTATAGGTATGTCATATCTTCTTAACTACTGGTCCATTTCTTCTAAGTTATTAAGTTTGGTGTTATATATTTTATATAGTATACTTTTATGATCCTTTGTATTTTTTGTCCCTGATTTTTTTGTTGTTTGTGTGTCCTTTCTCTTTTTTCATTTGTGAATCGAGCCAGGTGGTTGTCAATTTTATCAATTTTCTCAAAAAACCAGCTCTCTGTTGCATTTATTTTTTCTATTGGTTTTTTTTTTCAATCTCATTTATTTCTGCTCCCATTTGATGATTTCTTTCCTTCTAGTTACTTTAGGCTTTATTTATTCTTCTTTTTCTAGATTTTTAAGATGAAGCATTTTGTTGTTTATTTGGGCTTGTACTTGTTTGGGGAGATAGGCCTGTAATGATATGAACTTTCCTCTTATGACCGCTTTTACCATGTCCCAAAAGTTTTGGTATGTTGTGCTATCATTATTATTCGTTTCTATGTATCTCTTGATCTCTTTCTCTTAAAAAAAAAATTAAATTTATTTGGGTAACATTGGTTAATATAATTATATAATTTTCAGGTGTACATTATAATTTGACATATTTTATTCTTTTGTGTGTTTACCATCCAGAGTCCAGTTACCTTCAGATGCCATATATTTGATCTCCTTTACCCGCTTTACCCTGCCCCTAACCTCCTATATTTGATCCCCTGTACCCCGTCTACCTTCCCCATTCTACCACCTACCCTTGGTGACCACTAGTCTATAGTCCATGGCCATGAATCTCTGTTTGTCCTATTTACTTGTTGCTTTAAGTTTATATCCCACATATAAGTGATATCATGTAATATTCAGCTTTTTCTGTCTGGCTTATTTTGCTTAGCATGATTATCTAGAGGTCCACCCATGTTATCACAAATGGCAGTATTTCATCTTTTCTTATGGCTGAGTAATATTCCATTGTATATATGTACCATAGCCTTTTTAGCCAATCATCTCTTGTAGGACAATTCTGTTGCTTCCATGTCCTGGCCACTGTGAATAATGCTGCTATGAACATCAGTGTGCAAATATCTTTTTGGATATGGGTTTTCAATTCTTTGTGGTAAATAGCAAGTAGAGGGATTGCTGGATCATATGGTAGATCAATTCTTATGTTTTGAAGAAACTCCATACTGTTTTCCATAGTAGCTGTACCAATTTGGAGTCCCACCAGCAGTTTATGATGGTTCCTTTTTCTCTGTATCCTCTCCAGCATTTGTTATTGCTTGTCCTATTGATGATAGCCATTCTAACAGGTGTGAGATAGTATCTCATTGTGGTTTTGATTTGCATTTCCATAATAGTGAGCGATATTTAGCATCTTTTCAAATATTTGTTGGCCATTTATACGACCTCTATGGAGAAGTGTCCGTTCAGGTCCTCTGCTCATTTTTTGATGGGATCATTTGATTTTTTGTTGTTATTTATTGAAGGAGTTCTTTATATATTTTGAATATTAGGCCCTAATCGGAGGCTTTGTTTGCAAATATATTTTCCCATTTGGATGGTTCCCTCTTGACCTTGTTGACGATTTCTTTTTTGTCTTCTCTGACCCAGTTATTCTTCAGTAGTATGTTGCTTAATATCCAAATATTTGTGCTTCTTCCCACTTTCTATTTATAGTTGATCTCTAATTTCACAGCATTATAATCGGAGAATATGGTTGGTGTGATTTCAATCCTCTTATATTTGTTGAGGCTATCTCCATGTCCCAGTACGAGATCAACCCTTGAGAATGTTCCATGTGCAGTAGAGAAGAATGTATAAGCAGCTGTTTTCAAATGGAAGGCTCTGTAAGTGTATATTATGTCCAGTTGCTCTAATGTGTCACTTAATAATGCTATTAATGCTATTTTCTTATTGATATTTTGTCTGGATGATCTGTCCATATGTGACAGTGGAGGATTTAGGTCCCCTACTACGATAGTGTTTTGGTCTGTTACTCCCTTTAGTTCTGTTAGTAATTGCTTTATATATTTTGGGGCTCCCTGATTGGGAGCATAGATATTAATAAATGTTATGTCTTCATGGTGCATGATTCCCTTTATCATTATGATGTGTCCCTCAGTACCTTTCTTTACCTTTTTTATTTTGAAGTCTATTTCATCTGATATTAGTACTGCTATTCCCATTTTACTCTGAATGCCATTTGCTTGAAATATCATTTTCCACTCTTTCACTTTGAGTCTATATTTGTCTTTGGAGCTGAGATGTGTCTCCTGGAGCCAGCATATGGTTGGGTTTTGCTTTTTGATCAATTCTGCAACTCTGTGCCTTTTTATTGGTGAGTTCAGTCCATTTACGTGTAGGGTGATTATTGAAATATGAAGTCTTCTTATAGCTATTTTATCTTTTGATTTCTGGTAACGTGGTGTTTCCATTGTTTCCTTGTCCTTTGTGTATCTGTTTTCTTTATTTTGGTTGGCTTTTGTGGGTTTTTCCTCTGGTTCTTCTTGTTTTATGTTATATACTTCAGTTCTGAATCTTTGGTGTGGGGTTACCATTACAAATATGTAATGGGTAGTTATACACACACACACACACACACACACACACACACACACACACACACACACACACACACAGTTGTCCATTTTCTTCTGTGCGTGCCGTATCTCCATTCCCCTTTGTGAATTTAGATCTCTGAATCCTCCCTTTTTCAGTCAATTTTGTCTCAATTTGTCCCTCTATATGTTGAATATTCATTACTATCTTGGATTGCAATTCTCTTCTTATTATTTTAGCTTAGGATGCCCTGTTCTTAGTAAGGGTTGCAGTCCTCTGCTTCTATTTGCTAATTTCATTTTTTTCTTTTTCTTTTTCTTTTTTTTTTTTTGTCAATTTGTTTTAGGTGAGTTGACCCCTTTCCGTATTTCCTGTAATGCAGGCCTCGTAGTGAAGAATTCCCTCAATTTTTGTATGTCTGAAAAGGTCTTAATTTTTCCTTCATATCTAAGGGAGAGCTTGGCTGGATTCATTATTCTAGGCTGGTATTTCCTTTCACTTATAGTTTGAATATTTGATTCCATTCCTTTCTGGTTTGTAAGGATTGGGCTGAGAAGTCCAATGATAATTTAATGAGTTTTCCTTTATAGGTCACTGTCTTCTTTTCCCTGGCTGCCCTGAGAATTCCTTCTCTTTCATTGATTTTTGATAATTTTAATACAATGTCTCCTGGTTTAGGCCTTTTGGGGTTGAGATAATTGGATGTTCCGTTGACTTCTTGTATTATAAGCTCCAGCTCGTTCCCTAGCTTTGGGAACTTTTCATCAACTATGTATCCGAAAATGCTTTCTGGTCCTGCTCCTTTTCCTCCACTTCGATAATGCCGATCATTGTTATGTTTCCTCTCCTGATGGAATCTGCTAGTTCTTGTATTTCTGTATCATTCTTTTTCATTCCTCTGTTTCTTTCTTCTTCCTTCTGATTTATTTCTAGATTTCTGTCTTCGATATCACTGATCCTTTCCTCCATATGGTCAACTCTATTTCCCAAGCTTGCTATTTCATTTTTCAACTCTTGTAGTGTGTTCTTCATCTCCAGAAGTTCTATTTGGTTCTTTTTGAGGGTTTCAGTTACCTTGCTAAAGAATTCCTTCTGCTCATGTAGTTTTTACAGTTCCTGAAACTGTTGATATAATTTGTTTCGGAACTCACTGGGTTTTTTCAGAAGTACTATCCTGAATTCTCTGTCATTTAAGTAGCATATTTCTATGTCTGTAAGCTTATTTTCTGGAGAGTTTTCTCTTTCTTTCTGAGAAGCCTTGTCTCCTTGGTTGTTCATGGTGTTTAGTGGACTATTTATCCACCTGGGCATTAATGGAAGAGTATTCTGCTGTTTTTCCAGAAAGAAGATTTATTTTATGAAAGTCTCTCTTTAGCCTGCTGCAAAGAAGGCACCTCTCTTTTGGTTTCCACTAGGTGGCGTCTAAGCTTCTTGGATCCCTGCTTTAATTAAAGCCTTAGTAATGCCTTTTTTTCTTATTAATGTTTAATCATACTTGCTCCTCTCAGTCTCAGTCCCTATCAGTGTTAGCAATAGTTTCAGTAGCGATGCTCAGATTCTCTTGGGGCTCTGCAGTGATTGATTGCAGAGGGCATGGGGAGGGGCCATCTGGGTTGAGGGTTGGGGGCTGGGGCTCAGCCTCAGTTTTGCAACTGCGGCTGGTAAAAATCATCTGTATCCTTCTGCCTTTTGTGCTTCTCTGCTCTCTGCCCTGTAGACTTGGCCCTGCCTCCAGCCGTGTGTAGCTTACGGCTGTCCCAGGCAAAGCTGTTGATGAAACTCGCTGCAACATCTCCCCTCTCACTTCTTCTTCAGGGACCTCCACTGGCTGCAAGAAGCAGTTTCTTTGTTTCTCCCAGACCACCGCCTGACACTCAGGGTTTTGACCTTTGGTAGCACTTATGCGTAGGTACCACGCTCAGATGGGCTTGTATGCAGTTTGGTTTTAATTTGTTGAGTTTTAGATGTTCAGTTCATTGTTATTTCAAAGGGAGAGATCTGGGGACATCTTTTACTCTGCCATGTTTCTCCAACTCCTGTGATACATCTTTTTTATAGAAAGTCCCTTTGCATCACCAAATAATACACATCAGAAAAAGTATTTGTAGTAGGCAGAATAAGGGCCTCCAAAAGATGTCTACATTCTACACTCTGGAAACTTTGAATATGTTATGTATTATTGTAAGGAAAGATTGAGATACCCCTTGGAATACTCTTGCCATCAGTAGACTTTAGATACAAAGATTGACTGTGATTATGCAAGTGGGAATAGTCTAATCACGATAGTCCTAAAAAGTGGAACAGGAAGGAAGATTAGCTGGATTCAGAGGGAGATTGGTAGATGCTACATCTATCAATCTTTGGAGATGGAGAAAGAGCCAGGAGCCAAGAAATGCTTATGGCCACAGAAGTAAAATTGGAGAGGAAACAGATTCTCTCCTGGAGCCTCCAGAAGAACCAGCCCTGAAGACATCTTGATTTTGGTACATTGAGACTTGTTTCAGACTTCCAAAATTCAAAATAGTATGAACATATATTTGATTCCTTCATATCCTATGGTTTAAATTTATTACAACAGGAATGTAATACATTTACCAATAAATTTTTTGTAGGAAGCAAAATTTTAGCCTCTCAGTTCATTCTATTAGCTTCCCTTGAGTAAGGACTTTTGTGTTGGAATACCACCTTAATTAGAAGGAAAAAAATTACAAGTCGGTATAGTGATTTTATTTCATTAGCTGATCTAATGAATTCCCCATGGCATAAAAGTAAATGTGTTTCTGACTCTGAGTCCTTGGTGCATTAAGATAGGAAATGTAAATCATAAAATTAAGGTCCACCATTCTGCTTTAAATCTTTGTGTCTAAATGTCTACATTCTTTTAGTTTCATTTTAACTTAACCATCTTTCAATTTTTATTCTCTCCAAATGTCTTTCAAGTTTCTTTTCAACATTAAAAATTACATTATTGATTAACCTATGTTGTGCCTATGTGTGTGCGTTTACTTAAAAGGAAGGCAGGTAAAAAAGCACATATATGTATATGTACATATACTGTTTATGTGAGAAAGAGACCTTAGACTCACCAAATATTTGCAAACATTTTACTTATTCCCAAAAGCATTCACCTGAATTAGGTTTTTATTTCACATCATCATTAGAAATAGGAAAACACAGTATCGGAATGACTACATTTTTTACAATTATATAACAAAGTAATTAAACTATTGTGTACATTCTTGAATTACATATATACATATGTATGTGTGCATATACTCATGAAGTATGTATTCTTAATTTTCAAATGGCTCCTTTAATTCAGCAATTTGTGTATTTTAAAGAAGATGTAAATAAATGGAAAGATATTCTATGCTCACTGATTGGAAGAATTACTACCATTAAAATGTCCATACTACCTTTAAAGAAAAAACCACAAGCCCCAAATGGTGTTAATGTTGCTAAAAGCCCATGATGCCAAAACAAGATTTAATACCAGATCTAATGGCAGTTTCAACCTTTCTAGTCAACCCATTGGAATTTTCTATTAAGGAATGGTAAAGTTATTGGTCACGTTGGCCCTCTCCATCCTTCTAAACAAGAAAGAGAGAATCTGGAGGATAAAAGTCTTTGCTGTTCACTTTCTCTCAAAAAAGTTGTCCTAGTCTAAAAAAAATCCTCTCTTCTTTCCTTAACAGCTTCCTTGGCCAATTTTCTTTCTATAAAATCCTTCCATTTTATACAACCACTGGGAGTTCCTTTCTAATTGCTAGATGAGATACTGCCTCATTCATGAATCCCTTAATAAAGCCTTACAAACCCAGAGACCAAAGTAACCCCCAAGGATGGTCTACATGTAAAATTCCTAACTAAAAGCGGGTCATGGAGCATCTTCGTGTCCTAGGCCTGTAGCTTCCTTGACAAAGGTCAATCTTTAACTTTAAAGCTGTCTATTGTCTTTGTGCATCTCAGATAACATGCCTTGGAAATGTCAGACTCATCTTTTCCAGACCCTTTGAAGGCATAACTGCTGACAGCAGAGCATGAGACAATATTGTTATCTTGTTGCCTATTTATTGCAATAAAAAAGGGGTCCATCTTCCTGCACACATCTAAGCCGAAGTAGAGATCCATGCAGGTTTTGCAGCAAAGAAAGTAAAGTTTATTAGAGAGTTACAAGCCCTGGAGACACAGTCAAGCTACCACTCAAAGGCCTTGGCTCTCCAGGTGTCTCAGGAATACAGGTTATTTAGGGAAAAATCAGTAGTCATGGAAACTAAGAGAGTTGGGTTTGAGGGTTATACTGACTGGATGGTTGGAGAGGAATCGGCAATTGATCATTGTGTCCAGTTCTGAAATCAGTCACAGGTGCCATACCATATGGTCCCGTGGCTGATGGGGCTGCTGTTCTGCCTAGACAGGCCTGGGGCTGAAACAACCTAAAGCTAAGATGTTACTCTTAGTCTAAAGTCCAACTGAAACCTATCATCTTCATGATTATAGACAGATCTGAAGCTCATCAATCTTATGTCCTAAGGCTTCATTATAAAGCTACAGGTATACAGAGGATTAGGGCAGCAATAAAGCAAATGAGTCACAATATGTTATCATGCAAAATCAGCTTGAATCAAAGAAAAAACTATATGAAAGAAATGAAGTTTGCAGCTTCCAATCCTACGGTTATCAAACTGAGTTCTTAGGGCATAAAATTTTAGATTGTCTTTAAGTAAGATTATGCTATTCTTTTTCATTCATTTTTACTTTTAATGCCCTGATTTTTTTTTTACAGTGCCAGCAAATGTGTGAAGGCAAATAGGAATGGATCTGAATGGTGTTTATTTTTGTTCTAATTTCTGTCCTCCCACCTGATTAAGGGAATCTTAAAGACTAGCTATTATAACAATATGAGAGCTCTCTAAAAAAATGTTTTCTTTTTTTCAGTTTAGAAGTTTTGCTAATTAAAAGATTCTGTTATCTGGCCTTGACAGTAGTATTTATAGCAACTCAAACCAATACTGTGGACATTGGAGGCATCTGCAAAGGAGAGTGCAAAACAATGCAACCCTCACACACGTTTACTCCTGGAGTTAGCCTAAGGAAGATGGGGAGCCCTGTCTTTAAACAGCTGTTCCAAATCAGAGAATCACATGCATTCCTCCCTTGAAAAGAATAAGTTTAAGATTACCAAAGCTTGGATTCACAGCATATTTGGCTGCCCACCAGATGCATAAGCATCCTCCAGCATCCTACCAAATAGATAACAGACCATCTCTAGGAAGAACAGGATAGAAATAGGAAAGCCCCTGACAGCTCGTCCTGGCTGGACAGAGGGAAGGGGCACATTGATAAGTGTACTGAATGGTACAGAGAAAAAATATTCTCACTGGTCGTAAGGCCAAATCTCAGTACATGCAACAAGATGAAAGGAGAGAAACAAGACAGAGACAGAGAAAAATGAACCCCATGAGTACTCCTACCAAGTAACCAAGGGTCACTACACTGAGAAAATAGTTTGACAAATGTTTTCTGCTGCCAATCAAATTGAGGAGAAAAAAAAGACTCTCAAAACTTTCACTCCTACCAGATCCCACAGACAGAGATATGGGGTGTGATGACATGGTAAGAACCCTTAACTTCCACTTGCCTTTGTCTGACACTCGGATCTCCTCATCTGCAGCAGCCTTGTGGGGAAGCTTGAGGCTCCAGGCAGTGAGGTTATTCCCCTCACTGTGCAAACTGTCAGGGAGGAGGAAACTTTCCTCCACCCTCAAAGTTCTTTTGGCTGGTCTAATAATCAAATGGACACGACAGATTAGCAAGAGAAAATAGTCAAATTAAAACATACACATGTATGGGAACCCCACACATAGGAGGCAGTCAGAGATCCCACATGTCGAGGGGTTCAGACATGGAAAAAGTGATTTAGGTATATAAAACATTGTGAGCTAGGAATGATATAAGGTACTTTAGGGCTTCTAAGGGTCAGTGCAGGAGGATAAAAATAGCAGGTCTTAGTAAAACAAGAAAAATGTATGCGCTGCCATACAGGTGGGTCAAAGTGAGATTATCTCTGATAATCTCTTATTATAGAAAAGGCCTCCTATTCAAGTATTTATGGTAGTTAAATGGATAAGCAGAAGTTTCTTTTGAGCCAGCAGTTAAAATGGCCTTCAGCTCAAAATAATCTGCAACCTCTGAGGCACATCTTGGAGCGTCTCCATCTGAAAGTCACACAGGCTAATGTGTCAGGATGCTAATGTGTCAAGTGAATGGTGGCCAAAGCTTTACATCAAAGTTACACAGTTTTCTTCATTTTTAAAGAAGAAATAGCATTTTTTTTGAGTTATTGGGGGTTGTGTCTCACCACAATTCAATACTTCAAAGAGCCAAGGGATCTAGTCAAATCAGATTCCTCAGTCTTAGACTTTTGAAAATTTAAAAAATTTATCAGGTTTGGGATATGGTGCTGAGAGGTGAGACATCTGGCAGGCAGAAGTGTCATGGAGAAGGAGTAATGAAAACAGTATTCACTTGACTTCCATCCTGGTCTCTTGGTAACAAAGAATCAGCAGGAAAAATTTCTAGTCTATCCGGACAAGTGTCTCATAGGGAAGTCGGGGCTCAGAGGTGGGAGCAGCTCTGGAAACAGTGTCTGATGAGCAGATAAAGGGAGCTGAAAATACCTCCTCTGCTGCAGTCCCATGGCATGTGCATCACAGGGCTCCACGGGAAATGGTTGTTGCTTTTGACTCCTACGCTGCCTCAGAGACCAATGCGTCACTCCTTCCTGCTGTCTTGTGTGGGGACGAAGCTTCAGTCTCCATCATCAACCACTCATTCAGATTTCCATACAGATCCTCCCTCCAGATGAGTCTGAGACCCCATCCAGATGAGTCTGAGAGGCCAGCAGCTAGTTCAGGAGAGGGTCAGAGAGAATGGAACCTGAGAACTCTTACCTGAGTCACATGAGAGCCCAATCAGCCCCGTCGGAGACAAGAGATCTCTGTTTGTATTTTTGGTTAAGTAACTAATTTATAATTAATTCATGTAAATGTGTTAATAACCATGTGTCTGTCAATCAACACGTAGTTTACAAGTAAGTGATGGGCATAGATGTACAGTTGGGTGACACTGTAGAATGAGTGAGATGCATAAAATGGATGTAGAAAACACAGCTGAATAGTTTTGCTGGTCGAGGAGTAAGAGTTGAATGTCAGGTGTAGAGGATGGTGCAGTGAAGTCAGAGTGTTCGTATTAAATTTCTAAGATGGGCTGTATTTGATCATGTCCTGCATTCATTGAAAAGCTCCAGATGAGTAAGGATAGAAACTACCTTGCAGCTGCCATTCATGAGACATACATTGCAGTATCTTCTCTCATGCTGGTTACTAACATGAAAAGTGATTAAGTTATGAGTCTAACAAGGAATTCCAAATAGTTTTACTTTGAATTATTTCACTACTGGTGAGGGCGCCTCTATTTGGGGGTTTGTTATCTTTACTTTCTCTATTGGAACAGTTAGTATGAATTCCTGTCTCACATTCAGCCTTTTCCCTTAGTTGTCATGTCTTTTCTATATTTAATGAGAAATTTCGTCACGCATATGGGGAATAAAAACAGAGGACTGACCCACTTCTAAGCAAAGAGTATAAGGTGATGAGAAACAAAAGTTTTTACAGTTCAGTGAGGGAGAAATTAAGGTCACAAGTTGTACCTTAAATTTTAATGCATCAGAGTCATCGTAGCCAGATCATGTTTACATTTATGCAATGCTGACTTCACTGTACCACTGTTTAGGTACAATATCTCCGTTTAAAATTTCTTTCTTCTTCATGTGGTTTTTCGACATAAAATTCTCCTACCCAAGGACAATAATGAATGAATGGAGAGGCTTCAACTCAGTTCCCTCAGCAAACTTTATTGAATAAATGTCTATATTAGATTCTACCACTGCTGTAAAATATTCCCACACTAGTCGTTTAAAACAAGCAAATATATGCTCTCACAGTTCTGTGTCAGACATGTCAATGTGTCTCATTGTCTAAACTCAAGATGTCTGCAGGGTTGGGTTTCCTGTAGAGGCTCAGGTGAAATTGTTTTCTTTCCCATTCCAGTTTGCATTCTGGCCAGCTGCATTCCTTGGCTCCTGGCCCTTCCTCATTCTTCAAAGCCAGCAGTGTGGCATGTTCATCTTGTCTCCTCTTCTGCTTCTAGAGGAGCATTGTGGTCACCTTCATCCCACATAGATGATCCTGCCTCCTCTTCTACCTTACAGTCGCCAATTATTAACCTTGTTCCACCTGTTACCCTAATCCTCCCTGTTATAAAAATATCAAGTTCAAAGGCCCTAGGGCTGAGGCTGTGGATATGCTTAGGAGGTCCTTCTTCTGTTCTTTTTAAAAGTGTATTACTATGTGCCACTCAAGGGCCTTTATATAAAGAAAATAAACCCAGAATTTGTCACATTTTCTGAATGAGTGAATACATTATTCTTTTAATACCACATGCAAGAAAAATTTTGTTCAGAAAACCTAAAACTATGTCTAGCTGAGTCTAACACAGAGTTAGACTCTGGGTTAGAGTGGAAAAAGATCTAAATATTAGAGCAGAATGTAAGATAAAACTAAATTACTTACATTATATAGAGAAGGTGAATTCAAATAAGTAGCAATTCCAGTAAATAAACAGAAGAGGTACATTCTACTTCCATAGTCACTGGCTCCAAACTTTTGGCTATTCAGTCATGGGAATATCTTGAGGCCCAGAAAATTATCCCTTGTGTATTGACCATCCCAATAAATTTATTCAAAGCTGCCTTTATAACTTTGTTCCTCAGATTATAGATAAAGGGGTTCAACATGGGTGTGACCACGGTGGACATCACTGAGGCTACTGTACTCGAATGTGAGCTGTGGGTTGCAGCAGAGCTGAGGTACACTCCTAGGCTCGTGCAATAAAATAAGGCAACAACTGAGAAGTGAGATTCACAGGTACTTGCTTTATACTTCCCCTGAGCTGATGCAATTCCACATATGCAGAAAACGATCTGACAGTGTGAATAAAAGATTTCAGTCAGGGGACTACCACTCAGCAGAACAGTTACAAAGTGCATCAGCATTTTATTAAGAAAGTTTTCAGAACAGGCAAGTTGAATCATCTGATTGAGTTCACAGAAAAAGTGGGGGATTTTCAAGTCTTTACAGGACAGCCTCAACACCATTAAGCTTTGCAACAAGGAATACAGGGCATTCATGATCCAGGACACCAGAAGCAGCAGTCCACAGAGCCGAGGGTTCATGATGACTATGTAGTACAGGGGGTGATAGATGGCCACAAAGCAGTCATAGGCCATCATGGTCAGGAGGAAGTCATCCAACATTGCAAAGAGTAGGAAAATGTACATTGTTATGCTCCCTACATAGGTTACAACTCTGCTCTGTGTCAGGACGTTCACCAACATCTTTGGGACAATGGTGGAGGTGAAACAGATATCTGTCAAGGGCAGGTTGGAGAGGAAGAAGTACATGGGCATGTGGAGGTGGGAGTCTGAGCTGATGGCCAGGATGATGAGCAGGTTTCCAGACACAGTGTTCAAGTACATGGAGAGGAAGAGCCCAAATATGAAGAGCTGCAGTTCTGGTTCCTCTGAAAGTCCCAGAAGAAGAAATTCTGAATCTCTTGTAAGATTCCCTGGTTTCCATGAAGTGAAGATGATTTACAAGGAAGAGGAAAATAACATGAGTAATTTTCATACAAACTGGTATTAGCCACATAGCTCCAATGCTAGAGTTTATATTTTGCAGTCAAGAAATTAATTTCAATATGTTTTATATAAATCTGGTCCCCGTTGGAAGTTTCCTGTGCCATCTCAAATTAGGATTTTTAGTCTCATTCTGCTTTATTTCCTACAGGTTCATGTATTCTACAGTGTTAATGAGACAATCAGCCTAGTCAGAGACAAGAGATCGCTGTTTGTATTCTTGGTTAAGTAATTAATTTGTAATTAATTAATGTTAATGTGTTATTAGCCATGCGTCGGTGTGAATCGACACTACAAGGGCCATAGTTTACAAGTAAGTGATAGGCATAGATGTGCAGTTGGGTAACACTGTAGAGTGAGTGAGATGCATAAAATGGATGCAGAAAACACATCTGAGTAGTTTTGTTGGTTGGAGAGTAGGAAATTGTCAAGTGTGGAAGACAATGCAGTGCAGTCAGATTGTTTGCATTAAATTTCCGTGATGGGCTTATTCGAGCATTTCTTGTAGTCACTGAAAAATTCCAGGTTAGTGGAAACAGAAACGATCTTGCAGCAGCCGTTCGTGAGGCATGCATTGCAGTATATTCTCTCCTGCTGGTTATTCATGTAGAAAATAATTATATAATGAATCTAAAAAGTTCTTTTTTTCCAAATAGTTTTATTTGGAATTATTTCACTACTGGTGAGGGTGCCATATTTAGGGGT
>NW_011917462.1:0-1468 GCF_000151845.1 Pteropus vampyrus | reverse complement strand
TCAACGCTTCTTAGCCAATCATCTATCATAGAACACTTCAGTTGCTTCCATGTCCTGGCCACTGTGAATAACGCTGCTATGAACATCGGTGTGCAAATATCTTTTTGAATATGAGTTTTCAAGTCTTTGGGATAAATACCCAGTAGAAGGATTGCTGGATCATATGGTAGGTCAATTCTTAGTTTTTTGAGGAACCTCTATACCACTTTCCATAGTGGCTGAACTAATTTGCGGTCCTACCAGCAGTGTATGAGGGTTCCTTTTTCCTGTATCCTCTCCAACATTTGTTATTACTTGTCCTGTTCATTATAGCCATTTTAACAGGTGTGAGATGGTATCTCATTGTGGTTTTGATTTGTATTTCTCTAATAGCTGGTGATGTTGAGCATATTTTCATAAATTTGTTGGCCATTTTTATGTCCCCTAGGGAGAAGTGTCTGTTCAGGTCTTCTGCCCATTTTTGATTAGATTATTTGTTTTGTTGTTGTTGTTATTGAGTTGTATGAGTTCTTTCTATATTTTGAATATTAGGCCCTTATCGGAGGTGTTGCTTGCAAATATATTTTTCCATTCAGATGGTTGTCTCTTTATCTTGTTGACGATCTCTTTGCTGAGCAGAAGCTTTTTATTTGATGTAGTCCCATACATTTATTTTTACTTTTACTTCCCTTGCCTTTGAAGTGAAATTCATAAAATCTTCTTTCAGTCCAAGGTCCATGAGTTTAGTTCCTATGTTTTCTTTATGAATTTTATTGATTCTGGTCTTATATTCAGGTTCTTAATCCATTTTGAGTTAATTTTGATGTGTGGTGATAGACGAGTCTAGTTTAAGTCTTTTGCAGGTGGCTTTCCAGTTTTCCCAGCACTATTTATTAAGAGGCTTTCCTTTCTCCACTATATGTTTTTGGCTTTTTTGTTGAAAATTATTTGCCCATATAAATATGGGTTGACTTCTGAGCTCTCGATTCTGTTCCACTGGTCCATGTGTCTGTTTTGCTGCCAGTATGATGCCGTTTTGATTAATTTTGCATTGTAGTATAATTGGGCAGAGTGATACCTCCAGCCTTGTTCTTTTTTCTCAAGATGGCTTTGGCAATTTGGGGTCTTTGTGCTTCCATACAAATCTTATGATTTTTTGTTCTATTTCTTTAAAAAATGCCAATGAGATTTTGATGGGGATTGCATTAAATCTGTATAATGCTTTAGGTAATATGGTCATTTAAACTATGTTGATTCTTCCAATCCAAGAACATGGAATATCTTTCCATTTCTTTGTATCTTCATTGATTTCTTTTAATAGGGTCTTGTAGTTTTGATTATATAGGTCCTTCACATGTTTTGTTAGATTTATTCCTAGGTATTTTATTCTTTTTGTTGCAATTGCAAAAGGAATTATTTTTTCTACTTCTATTCTGACGCTTCCTTCTTAGAGTATAGGAATGCTATGGATTTTGAACATTGACTTTGA
>NW_011917461.1:0-2223 GCF_000151845.1 Pteropus vampyrus | reverse complement strand
CCCTAACAGGAACTGAAATTCCTACTGTACAAATACTTTCAGGCTCCAGGGCCAAGAATTTAAAGCATATGTAGACATTTCCAAGTTGAGAGGATACTAACTGGTGTGTACTTCTTGGGATACCTCAAAAGCCTTGGGTCAGAGGGAGAAAGGGAACTTTGTGAGCATCTGTTTTGAGCTAGGCTTTGTACTACATACTTTTACATGTTATCTCATTTAATCCTCCTACCAACAGCCTTGAGATGTCAGTAATATGTCCATTTTACAGAAGAAAAAAAATGAGATTTAGAGATACTGAGTACTCTGCCCAGGGTCTCATAGCTAGTGTGTGTCAAAGCCAAGATTCAAACCCAGGTTGCCTTGGCTTCAGATCCCATAGCTAACCAAACATCAGAATGACTCTGTACTCAAAGTGATAGGTAAAGAAGGAAGTTTGAGGTGGGGAGAGTTCCTGGGATCATGCTATGCTATAAATCTCTGTCTCAGGGCTGGACAATAAAAGGTCATCAGTAGAAAGTTGTTAAATTTAATGTCACCACCTTTTTGTCTGTCCCTTTTTCTCACTACTTTCATTAAGACAAAGGTTTTCAGATTTCACTTAAATATTAATCACAATTTAGAAATTATAATTATCACCCTATAACAGAAGGTATCTTTTACTTGGTACTAAATTTAAGCTATTATTCTTCTGCATTTACTAAGTCAGATGAATACAGGCCGTGTTTACTGGATGCCTTATAAATTTGACAAATATGAGTCTTGTTTTGGCCTACAGACTAAAAATAGCCACATGATTATAAAAGAATTACAGGTCTGAGTGTCCAAATATGGAGTTTGAATTATATAACAAAATTAGAAATGCAATTTTAGAAGTAATTATACCTCTTTTGAAGGCTTTGCTACATACATTGCTTATAAAACTGAATTGAAGAATAAGAAAGCCTTTGTCTGCAGCTGTTCCTTTGTAACTACAGATGAAATATGTGATTTTGCATTAAATTATTAATTTGCAGACCAATTTTGTTTCAGTTAACAAATGAGCTTATAAAATGTGGCTTTTGAACTAAATTTATTTTAATTAAGAGAGATTTTGAGTAACTGGGTAAAACCTGTTTTGATGGGTAAGCATCTGATATCAGAGATAAGGAGAATCATGAAATGAGCATCTGAAAGTTTATTTTTTAAAAAACAAATTAAGCAGTCTCTTTGAATTCATTTAAAATATTTTTAATTTCCAACAAAAGATTTTTTCTTTGTGAGTTGCAATTTGCTTTCCAGATAAGCAAAAGTAAATATTAATGACCTAAATATTTTCACTTAGATATGTGTGAAAAGACGTTTCTCTTTCAGTCAGATATAGTGTTTTATTTGAGTGTGTATGTATCTCTTTTGACCTTGGATCCTTTACAACAATTAGCAGAGACATTTCATCCGCTTTCCACTGAAATTGGTTCTGCTTTGTCTGCTAAACTTTAATTGTTCACTTCACAACTTCTGGTGGAGTTTCCATTCATTCTGCTTGCATCAGAATTTCTGTATCACATTTCAGTCTCCACCGTAGGTTAACATGAGTGTTTTGAAACTTCAGAGTGTTGTGAGAGTGCCTCTTAGAAATGATTAAATGGAGTACTTTTTTTGAAAAAATTTCTCCTATTTCAAGTAATGATTGCTTCTTCAGTAGATCTAGATTTGAGTGTCTAAAATAGAGAATTTTATTTGATTTTTAATTTAATGATATTTCATAGATTGCTTTTCATTTAGTTACAATAAAAAGTTTAAAGAGTAATATGACACTTGCATACCTTTTACCTAGATTCACCAGTTGTTAACATTTTGCCACATTTCTCTTTATTTATCTACTTGTTGTGCTGAAGGATTGAAAATAAGTTATAGAAGACACTATGACACTTTACCCCTAAGCAGTTCATCATCTTTATCCCCTAAGAGTTAGGACATTCTCCTAAGAGCAAACCATTATCATAGTTAAGAAATTGAAAATAATTTTGTATTATTACATAATATGTAGCCGAAGTTCAAATTTTCCCTATTGTACAAAATATGTCTTTTATGGCTATTTTAAAAATATAGATTACAGTCAAGTTTTTATGTAAAATTTGGTTTCATAGCTCTTTTAATCTAAAAACAGCCCCCCACTCATTGCCTTTTTTAAATAAGCCAGGCCAATTGTTTTAGCAGCATTCTCCAACCTCTTTGGCACTATGA
>NW_011917460.1:0-920 GCF_000151845.1 Pteropus vampyrus | reverse complement strand
CTATACCCATTGTAGTCACGTCCAGTTTTCTCAAACTTCAGTCTGAGAAGCTACTAATCTACTCTTGTATCCATGGATTTGCCTATTCTGGACATTTTGTACAAATGGAATCATGCAATATGTGGCTTTTTGCATCTCACTTCTTTCACTGAGCATAATGTTTTCAAGGTTCATCTATGTTGTAGCATGTATCAGTGCTCCATTCCTTTTTATGGCTAAATAATATTGCATAGATGTACCACATTTTGTTTATTCATCAGTTGGTGGACGTTCAAATTGCTTCCAATTTTTGGCTATTGTGAATATTACTGCTATGAACATTCACAGACAAGTTTTCAGGTGGACATACGTTTTTGCTTTTCTTGAGTGTATATCTAAGAGTTGAATTGCTAGGTCATATGGTAACTATGTTGAACATTTCGAGGAACTGCCAGACTATTTTCTAAAGGGGCCACTAGCAGTATATGAGGGTTCCAATTTCTCCACCTTCTCTTCAACACTTGTTATTATCTGTGTTTTTTATTACAGCTCTGTACCCACTATTAGCATTACAAATTTGATTCGCGTTTTCTTGATGACTAATGATGTCGAGCATGTTTTCACATACTTATAGGCTATTTGTATATCTTCTTTGGACAAATGTCTATTCAGATTCTTTGCCCATTTTTAAAATTGGGTTATTTGTCTTTTTATTGTTGAGTTGTGAGAATTCTTTATATATTTTGGATAGAAGTCCTTGATCAGATATATGATTCACAAAATCTCCCATTCTGTAGGATGTCGTTTCACTTTTCCTGATGGTGTCCTTTGAAGCACAAAAGTCTTTAATTTTGAAAATTTCCACTTCATTTTTTTCTTTTGATATTATCCATCTGCTATTATATCTAAGAAACCATTGTCTAGTTTGAAGTCACAAAGAT
>NW_011917459.1:0-2249 GCF_000151845.1 Pteropus vampyrus | reverse complement strand
ATGAAAATAAATTAGAAAAAAATCTCAGATGTTCTATTACAGCATAGAGTTATATAAAAATAATACTTAGCATTTCAGAAGTTACTCATATGTTCCCAAAGTTGTTAGAAGTATATTGATAATGAACAGAATCAGGTCAATATAATTACTTCTGAAGCACAGCTACACTTATACTGAAGCTTCCTCAACTCCACCACTTCTTGAATTATAGCTCATTCCTAGCTCCTCCTAAAGTGGACACTTCCCTTTGTATGAGGTCACAGGGCCACCTT
Organism: Pteropus vampyrus; assembly: GCF_000151845.1. NCBI lineage: Eukaryota > Metazoa > Chordata > Mammalia > Chiroptera > Pteropodidae > Pteropus > Pteropus vampyrus. The sequence goes on along the minus strand of NW_011917459.1, from coordinate 1,977 downwards.
GAAAACAGTCACTGGGTCTTATGCACCTTAAGATCCTTTGAAGCCCCATGTACTACATATTAGGTGCTCAATAGCTCTCTTTTGAATGTTCTCAAGGTAAGGGTAGTTCCAAGTACTGTCATTCTTTGTACACTGTAGAAAGCACAGATTTCACAATGTCTTCTTAGTTCAAGTTTTGTTTTAAGAGGAAAAGAAGGAAAGAATCCATAATAACTTCAGCTCGGCTTCTCCTAAAATATGGCCTCTGGACTAGAGGTATCAGCATCACCTAAGAATTTGTTAGAAGTACAGAATCTAGAGCCCCACCTACACTGACTATATCAGAAACTCGGGTGTGAGGGGAGAGGCAGCTACATTCTGACATTCTGTGTTTTAAACAAGCCTTCCAGATGATTACAAATGCAAGCTAATGTGGGGAAACAAACAATCTAAGTAAACGATCCTACTAAGAGATCTGTTCTCCAAAATGCTGACACAGGAAAACAATCTACAATGTCCAATCCATTGAATTCATCATGTGAAGTAAGAGCATATTGGGTAATGAAAGGAGCACTAGCATGGCAATCAGAGTTGATTTGAAATGCCAACTCTGCCACTTTCTAGCTGTGTAACATTAAGAAACTTTTGTAACATCTCTGAGCCTCGGTTTTCTCATTTGTAAAATGAAGTCAGTGTACAAGTTGATGTTAAATTTCCCTACAAGCCCTATAATTCTGTGTGTTGAATTCCAGGCAAGTATTTAGTATATTATTTATTGAATTCTATCACAATTACAACAAATCTGGAGGATGCGAAAGAAGAAAAGGTAGCAGCTACTCTTAAGAAGCTCGAAATCCAAGTAGGGAAACATGTCACTTATGCATACAGGAGACAGATTAGAGAGAAATATAAATATATAAGCCTAATCATGGCAAGTCAATTCAGAATTAAAGAAAGCTGCTCTTTCTGTAGGGATGATATGACGGACATCCAGAGGATGAGTCTGAGAATAACCTTCTTCCCACCAGCTATGTCAGTGTCTCCAGATAAAATATCTCTCGCCATATGTGAGTAATAGGAGTAGGGGACAATTTAACATTTTTTTTTGAGTGCAGTCTGTATTCCAGGCACTATACCTGATGCTGTGCATACATAATTTTTTTTATAAAGCTCATGACAACCCAAGAGTCAGATACAAATATCATTCTCATTTCACAGATGAGAAAGCTGAGGCTCAGGGTTTCAATAATTTACCTAAGTGTACACAACTTAAAGATGGATCTGGAATTTAATTCCAGGTCTAAGGACTTTCAAAGTCTATTCTTTTCTACTACTTAAAAGTATTTCACTAGAAACATGAGGTTAGATAGATATGGCGAGGCCAGTTGTTAAATGTGTAGATGCTGCGTATAGACAAGCAGCTATTAATACATGTGAGAACAATAGAATAGGAATAAAATAGTGTCAGTAAAGTCCTTAGAGTTCTAACAGAACTTAAATGAGAATAAATAATTATTCACACCTTTTTTGTGTGAAAACTGAGTGTGCTAGCTACATTCAGCTATGGGAATTCTTTCATGTGAATCTAAAGTAATAGGAGAAAGAAATATTTTTATTTTGTATCTATGATGTTTTCACAAAAAAGATTCCATTTTATAAAAGTTAAATTAATGGAATTAAGCATTCATAGTCTGAGATTTGTCAGACCTTCTGTGAAACAAATAACTATCAAATATGGTCCACCTAGATCAAAAGATCTTAGAAAGGAGATGCACAAGGTTACACTGATTTAAGATGCCTTGGGGATAATAAAGTTCTCATAAGAATGAAAACTTTTACATTCTAAAAGGAATGTAACCTTTCGTTTCCCAAGGATTCAAGGCATTAATTCAGGTTACTCATTGCTTGAGTAATCTAACTAGCAACAGATTCTTCAAATAAGGTTAATTACTAATGAAGTAACTCTAGGACTCTTGAAAAGAGTTTAATTTAGCATTT
>NW_011917458.1:0-2743 GCF_000151845.1 Pteropus vampyrus | reverse complement strand
AGCAGGACAGCCCCAGACACAGTGGCACATTTCCGTGGGTCAGGAACTTAAAAGCACATGGAAGAGAGCTGTGTTTCCATGAGTGTCCATGTTCTACAACGTCTGGGGTAATTTGAATGGCTGCAGACAGCTGAACTAGCTCAATGGGAACTGTATGTCTGGGGCCTCTATCGTGCACCACATGGCACGTACTGAAACACGAATGTCCAAGATGGCTACTTCGCTCACCATGCGTGGTGCCTGGGCTGAGATGGCTGTAACATTTGGGGGTTGACTATATGATTAGCTTGAGCTTCCTCACAATATGGCGGTCTCAGGATGCTCAACCTCGTTATGCAATAGCTGACTTCCCCCTAGATGGAGTGCTGAAAAAGACCAAGGTGGGAGCTGCAATGCTTCTTAGAATCTAGCTTTGGAAGTCTCACAGTATGACTCCTGGTGCATTCGATCAGTTACACAGGGCCAGCCCAGATTCACTGTGGGATGAGACAACTTAAGAGCACGGGTACCAGAGAGTGAGGGCCTTGGGGACGGGGCATCTTTGGAGACTCATTATCACAGAGGGAATACAGTGTATAACAAGGGGTCTGTTTGGATCTCCCAGCCAGAGGCCAGAGGCTCCTAGCTGGGCCCATGGAGAGGGCAGGAGCTGCAGGAGCCCCCCACAGATGCTCTGTGGTCCAGAATTCAAAGTAGTACATGGGCCAGATGATTCTAGTCACCTTCTGCATGACTTCATAACCACACAAGGTGGCTCTAACATCTACAAGTCACCATTTAACCTTGGGAACACAGGAGACAGGACACTCATCATGATCACACTGAGTCATTCTCAGCTAGCCCAAGAGGCAGAATAAACAGCAAAGGGCCAGAGCAGGAGAGAAAGAATAATATGTGGCCAAGCTAACAGTCTGGGTAATAAGTACAAATTAGACAATCCTTGGGAGAGTCCCAGACATAAACTAGGGACACTCTACAGGGACCTGGAGCTCCTTCATAAGCATTTGAAGCAAAACTAGTGAAACGTGGATATTCAATCTTACATAAGCCTGTTTGCACAAAGTGGATTGTGAAGATGCAAATTACACTGGATAACATTTTTAGTTCAAGCATCGTACTTAATGACCTTGCCCTCCGGGGTTTAGCATCTAATTGGGAAAATAAAATTAATATATATTAAGTAATGGCATAAGATGACATAAGAGCTGTCACAAGGGAGACCCAAATAAATGGCTCACACATTAAGTTTTATAGGAATAACCTCAGAGAAAGAAGACAATCTGAGAGCTGGAATGAACAGCAGGGCCTCTTGGAAGAGAGAAATTTGCTCTGTGCTTTGGAAGTTGGTAAAATTTAATTAGGCGGAGAAGTGGCAGAGAAGAAAAGAAATCTCAAAACTAGGAATGGTCTTGAATGACTTTTGATCCAAGACACAATTATTTTCTCCTAAACATTTTTAATTTTTAAACCTTAGCCATTTTTAGTGAGCAATGTATGGAACTCTGGGGTTTGAAGATTAATGAGATGACTAAAGAAAATCAGAAGAAAAGGAGGTATTTTAGAGTGGTTGTTTACTTACATCTCTTTTTGGACTTAAAAGGGAAAACATCTAGACAAGGGGTTGGCCAGATAGTAAATATTTTTGGCTTTGCGGGCCACACAGTCTTTATTGCAATTACTCGATTCTGCTGCGGCAGCACAAAATCACCCATAGACGATCCACATTCCCACAAAACCAATAAAACCAGTTCCAAGAAAACCAAGTGGCAGGCCAGGTTCAGCTTGTGGACCAGAGCTTGCTAACCCAGGCTCCGGACATTCCACTTCACCCAGTGAATGTTAAAATGTGACACAGAAGTTGTTCGCTCTGTGGGCCCATATTCTAGGTCCCTGCTGTGCTCAGCACTGTGCTGGTCAAGTAGGGTATGCGGCTGAACAGGTGGGTACGAACCTGCCCTCACAGAACTTCCAGCCTCAGAGGGAGCTGGAGGTGGGGAGGGAAGGTGTTCAGAATCTAACCTGGTCTCAGGGGAGGGAGGGAGGGGCCAGATCTGACTCCGTGGGGACGTTTAACTGGGGACTGGAAGAATGTCATTCTCAGCACATCTTAGACGGTCTGTGGAAGAAGGGATGTTTAGGAAGGTAGGGGAAGACAGCTGTTTGCAATCCGCAGAGGCGAGGGAGTGTATTTCATTAGAGAAACGAATAGAAGAAGTTCAAGGTGGCTGCAACAGGAACAGCCAGAAAGGAATGGGGGAAAGAGGAACCCGGACTCCTTGAGAAGTTGGAATTACCCCAAGAAATGTGCATCGCTTTGTTTGGGAACAGCTGAGATTCTGCAGATGACAAACCCTGTGAAACCCTCACCCGGACGCGGATCCCACACCTGAGAAGGTGGTGTCATGGCCGCCCCAAGCCAATCTGCTAAATTTTGCTCCAGAGGAAAACAGTGATCTCACTTCTACCGTCCCCACACACCAAGCGACCAGAGAGGCGGTTTCCACATCGTCCTCAACACCGATCAAACCGGAAGCAGTGGACGCAGACCCAGAGGGCTCTTGGAAGTGAGCCTTTCCCCTCTACAAGAATGTGGAATCGGGCTGGAACTCGCCATCCTTTTCCTGTGCCAGGATAAGCGAGCGTCCGCCGCATCTGCAGCTCTCGGAGGCAGCGCCATTCCTTCTGTGTCCTCACCGACAGCAAGCGCTGTCTGTATTCCATGGGATCCCGATGTATACCATCC
>NW_011917457.1:0-1558 GCF_000151845.1 Pteropus vampyrus | reverse complement strand
AAAAGGATAAGGATGACCATCTGGAAGAAATCAAGGGCTTGAATGGGCAGGAGGCTCTGAAGAGGTCAAAATGTTCAGAGAACTTGAACAAGCCATGTAGAATAGTAGGTTATGGCTGAATAGTGCAATAAATCAAGGCTTTCTGGAATTATACGAGTTTGATGTTTCTTGTTTATCTTTGAAAGTGGCAGCTTAGGTGAGGTAAAATTTTGAAGAAATTCACAAGAGTTGAGGTTAAAAATACTGAAAACTACAAAGTTTATCTATAGAGATGTTTAAGTCATCCAGGATGAGCCAGGTGCCAGAATGTTCACAAAAGGAGAAAGAAAGCTCGAAAATTGTGCAAGTGTAAAAATTATTTACTGAGTCATTTTTTAAACCAGCATCTCTGAAAAGTGCTGGTTATCTAGGAGTAAGAATGAAGCTTCCATTTTCCTGTGGAAATGTGTACAAGAGCTACAATTCATGTGCATCCAGTAAATCTATTGCCATGTAGGCCCTGCGGCCCAGTAAGTCCATTTCTGTGTAATGTGTAGACTGTCAATAGACCCACCTTATTGAGAGGACGACTCTTATTCCAGAAAGTCATTTTGTTTCTGTTTTGCAATGCTCATTGAAAGAAAAAAGTAATGTGTTCCAGGTTCAAATAATTTTTGAACAAACTTCATATTTAATTTCTCTCTTAAAGATCATCGCATGATACAAAATTCTGAAAAGTTCCACAAATTGTTTTTAAATCTCCATGAAAATCCCCAAAATAAAAACACATGGCCCTTTGTTCAAAAAACATTAAGAATTTCAAGACAACAGCAGAACATGAAAATAAGTATGGGGCCCTTCTGAGCATGGAGCCTTGAATGACTCACAGATGACACACCCACAAAGTTGACTTTGTCATTATAAATATATACCTCCAAGTAAACTATGGTCACTATGAAAATAAACTGAGTGACACTATAGAGGGTACCATTATCATTTGAACTATTAAGCAAGCTCCCAAATAGAATAGCTCAGAGATTTCTAGTTTAAAAGGTTTATACCAATTATTGTGAAGATACTCTGCCACTTAATAAGTATGTGTTAAATAAAAAAATTAATAAAATATCCATTCACTCTCAAATTTATTACCATTACCATTTTATGGTTCCAATATCACAGGAACCTAAATGACTTCTCTGTTTATAACTGTAAGTGACTACTCCAATGTTCAAACATTTATTTTTTTCTAAATAATTAAAATTATTCTAAAACTAAATAGTACAAATTATTAATGGATGAATCAATTTGAAAGACACTGTATACAAAAAGACTTTTTTAAATATATAAATCTGAGATGAGAACATATCTTGTCAGAGCAGAAACTTATTCAACAAACAATTGTTGAGCATCTACATTTCTACAGAAAAGTATTGGACATCTAATATTGTTCAGAAGCAAGAGTTATTTGGCTGAAAAATCTTGTATGCTAAAGATCATCAGAGTTAATTAAGCATTATTGTGTTAAGTCCCAGGAAGACTTTTGAAAAGTTGGAAACCAAATATAAATGGTCATCAAAAT
>NW_011917456.1:0-2032 GCF_000151845.1 Pteropus vampyrus | reverse complement strand
AATCCAAGGCCAGGGAGTAGCCAGTACGGGGTGAGCCATGGGGCGGGATGTGAGGGAGGGAAGATAAGGAAGCCTTCAGGCCCCTGTGAAAGCGCCCCCAAGGAGGCCCTTTCTCCCCTCTGTGTTAGCCTTGCCCTGCCTGAGGCCTACAAGGGGCCATGAGGGGCCGTGAGAGACCCTGGGCGCCACTGTGGCCTGTCCATGTCCCCATGCTTGGGCCTCCAGAGGATGGGCCCCCCACCCAGAGCCTTGCTGTGGCCTCGGCCCTCCCGACGCAACGCCCGTCGGCCCCCGGGGCGCGACTCACCTGGTCTCGGGCCGCACGCTAAGCAGGTAGCTCCGGCTGGCGGGGCTGGGGGTCCACACGGGCCCGTCGTCCTCGCCGTCGTCCCCGGCCCGTCCGCCAGCGCCCCAGCCGCGGCTGGGGACCCTCCGAGAACCCATGCTGCCGCCCGGCCCGCCGCCGCCCCTGCCCTCCGGCCCCGCGCGCCGGCGCCGCTCCCGCCCGCGGCTGACGCGCGCCCCTATTTATAGCCCCGGGCCGGCCGGTCACCTGCTGCTGTCCCTCCCCCGGCCCGGCCGCAGCGGCCTCCGGGGCGCCGACCGCGGTCCGCTATGGCTCCCTCAGCGACGGCCCGACGTGCGCGCAGCACGCCGTCCACGCGCGGGGTCGCCCGGCGCGGGGGCAGGGGCCCGGGAGGCCGCGGGGCGCCAGGGGGCGTCTCTTTGGAGACCGCGGCTCCCGCCCGCCTCCCTGCTCTGCTCCCCGCCGGCTTTGCAGACGTAGCGGCTCAGGCTCTGGGCCTTGGGAAAGCAGAAGGTGCCTAAGTCCCGAGGCGCCGTGGTGAGTGCGAGGCGAAGTTTGAGAGGCCGCAGGGGCCGGGGGCAGCAGGGAGGGCCCAGCACGCGCGTGGAGCCCGGGCTACGTGGGCTACGTGGGCTACGTGGGCTACGTCCCGTGGCGCCGGCCCCTTGTCCTGGCAACCGCCCGACATACCCTCGCCTTGCCAGTGGCTGTCGGTCCAGCACTTGGACAAACCCACACATCTCCGTGAGCGACTTCAGTCCCTAGGAGGCCACAAATCCTCTGGCTTTGTGTCTTGGGTCCCCCTCTTCACTACCTAGCATAGATTAGGGGCTCAATAAACACTTCGGGAATAGCTGAACCTCCTTTAGGTCTTCAGCCTCCGTTTCCCAGCACACGAGGGGGAACTGGGCTGAGTCCTACCACCCGGAAAACCAATTAGTTTCTGAGAGGAAGGGTCTAAGTGCTGCTCTAACACAATTTTCTATCCCTTTCCTTACCGGCACCTCCCCACTACCGCCACCTGTCTTCTCCTTTGCCCCAATTTAAAATCATAATTCAAAGCCCTTCTCAGAACCAGTCTAGGGTACAAATGGGAAGCCGCCTTCTTAGGCAATGAGCTTTTTAGAAAGCAGAAGCCACCCTCCTCCTGAGATACCCGAATTATTCAGCCCCGTCTATAAACAATGGGTCTTAGGGCAAAACTCTAAGGAAATTGGTCTAAAGAGTAAAAATTCCGAAGGGAAATGGGAAGTGCATTCAGAGGGCCCTGGGCTATCATTGAAAGGGGAGGCCTAGAAACAAAGGAGCTTCCTAGTTTAAGGAAAGCCAGATCTAAGAACAGCTTAATCCCTCTCTTCAAACATCAAAGGCATAGTCAACTATCCCCCATTTTCACAGAAAACAGAGGCAAAGTCTATGGGATTCCGTCCTAGAGGAGCTGGTAGATTTTAGACTATCCTATGTAAAGAGATATAATACTATGCCCACCCATGAAACCAGATGGTGCTACTGATCCACTGTCACTTGAGCACTCACTAGGATGAGGGCTTTTCCCAGTTAGAATTGACTTAAATGGCTTTATCATATCCTTTTACCCCATTTTCCATACCATCAACTACACATTTGTGACTTGTAGTATTCACACACTAAAAACTCATTTGATTGCAAATAATAATCTATATTTATATTATATTATCATTTTAAAATAAGAGCATTTTAAAAGGG
>NW_011917455.1:0-59204 GCF_000151845.1 Pteropus vampyrus | reverse complement strand
TCACCTATTTCTGCTCACAGTAGAGGAAAGACAAAGCACAATGGTTTGTCACAAAAGTCTGAACTAGCAAAGTAGGAATGCATGAGGTTAAGGATAGAATAATTTCTAACAAGGAAAGAGGTTTATTTTTGAAACAGCAAAACTGTGAAACCAGAATGAGTGTAATAAACTGAAGAAAATGAGAGATTAGAAGACTAGAAATTCAAAGACTGATGAAAAGCAGATTTTGGAGATATGGTGAAAAAAATGACTATGGCCAGAAAGTAGAATTTTAGAATCTTACATCTTGGAGATAAAATATTTTTGACCGAGTGAGGTTATATATATAATTTGGTAGATGAAGCAGTATGAGGAAGATGCTTGGTTAAAAAGGGTCATTATCCTGGATGTAGATGTCACCAAAGATTATGTCAGAGAATGGAAGAAGACTGAATCTCCTGCTGAAATAAACAAACTTTAATTAAGTAGGCAAAAAGGAGAGATCATCAGTGAAAATGAAAGTACAGCCCCTGAAATTTAGGGTAATAGCAAGTGGTAAAAGAAGTTGTTAAGAAATAGCTGAAAAAACATGATAGCTGTAAATTGAGAAAACTACAGAAAAGCTTAGATTCAATAAGTAGAGTGGATTTTAAACATAGTTTTTCCCTCTGATGTATTAGAGTAGCAGCAGCCAGAGTAGAAAAGGAGTTTAAAAAGCGAGAAAAGAGAGAGATAAGAGACCAGTGTAATTATGCAATGAGAAAAAGCAATAGAGAAGAAATAATTGCAAAGCTTCCTGGACATCAATCAAAGTTTTAATTCTTTGGTAGTAGAGGCAAAGGAATGAAAAAGATCCACAAAGATACAATCAATAGTTGACTTTTGAAAATACAGTGTTGTCCAAAAATGTAGGTTACCCAGGCACTGCTGCCTCTGAAGGAAGTTAACCTATTTGAGGATGGAGTTTGCTGGCTATCTAATGCTCTTATCAGTTTCAGATAAATTTGCTATAAAGAGGGGTTAAACTACTCTTGGAGTCTGGATCAGGATTAGGTATAGATCGAGCTGTGAGAATTTTTAATGGAGCTCGCTCTCCCTTCCTGCAAGCTGAAAGAAGGGCCACCACAAGCACCCAGATGTGGCTGCCTGCACAGGATAAGTTAATTTTATTTATTTATTTTTTGAAATAACTGGATATTTCAATATTGAATAAGCTGGCAAAAAGCAACAGGGCTCTTACAGAATTTGTTGACCTCATTTTTTTTAATATAATACAAATGACAAGAAAATTGAATAATGGAACGACTGCCAAATATTTTATTTTATTTTTTAATTTTTTAAGGGATAAGAGATTTTATGTGTTTGACACTAATTAACCTATTCATTTTAGCATACATATGGAACTGTTAGCCTAATAAGAATAACAATAATAATAATAGCTAACATTTTTATCCTTAAAAATTTTAATATCTCAATTTACCTTTTTATTTTTATTTTTCAATTAGAGTTGAAATTCAATATTATTTTATATCTGTTTTAAGTATACAGCATAGTGGTTAGAGATATATATATATATACATACATATATGTGTGTGTGTGTGTGTGTATATATATATATATATATATATATATATATACACATATATATATAACCTCTATATATATATATATATATCTCTAACCACTATGCTATATATGTATGTATAATTTACAAAGTGATGCTCCCAATTAGTCTAGTGCCCACCTGGCACTATATAGTTATTACAATATTATCGACTATATTTTCTAGTCCGTACTTGGCAGATGAAATTAATTTAGGTGCCCCTACATCTCTACTACCCTGTCGCCCCTCACAGGTCCTCTCAGGGCTCTCCAGCAGAGAAAAAGGGGAAGAGGAGAGGAAGCTGCACTCCTGGAGTTCCCAACTTTAGCTTTCATTAGAATTGTCTGCTTAAACAGGGAGTGCCAGCTTCAGCTTCTGTAAGTCTGGAATGGGAGGAAGTATTAACAGAACTCAAAAAACCAGATTCTTGAGTCTCAATGGCATAGAAATGAACACTGAATTCAGAATAAATTTGAGCAGATGGAGTTTATTAGTGGAGTGGGGGAGAGGCTTGTGCACAAGGGAGCATGAAGGAAAAAAAAAATGCTCCCCGAAGGCTTTTTGTGACAAGATTATATAGCTCTTCGAAAACTGGGAAGGGGTTCATGAATGAGGATGTGGTTCCTGGTCCTATGATGTCTGCTACCTAGTCACCAGTTTCAAGGTGGTCATGATGCTGGAGGGCTTGACAATGGGGTGAAAATCCAAAGAGGGACCCCAACCCTGAGTTCCAGTGACAAGGTTCTTGTCTTATGCTGGGAGAAAAAATTCAAGGACACAACAAACAGCAAGTTGGAAAGTGCAAGTTTTATTAAAACAAAAGTACACACTTAAAAAAGTGTCGGCCGCAAAGAGAGTCTGCCCAAGCTGTCTGAATTATGGGCTTTTGTTTTCTTGGGGGTAGGGGTGTCCCAAGGCTACCCAGCCTTCCTCCAGATCTTGGCTCTTTTCTGATGCCACCTAGAGGGGAGGAGGTGGCCCAAGGCCATTGATCTTGTCTCTAGGCCTTGGTTTGTGTCTCAGACTGGAGTCTCACACTTGAAATCAAAAGAGAGAGAAGGCTGAGTAAGGGACAAATGAAAAATTCCAGAGCCATATCCTAGGGTGGGGCGGGGGGAAATTCCTTCGGCTAACTATACTGCCTCAGTCACAAGATTTTTTCCAAGGTTTTTTCCAAGGTTAAAGGTCCCTGCCGAGGTCCTGCAAAACAAAGGCTTACAGACATATAGGTTAGCCTTTGTATTTTAAATGACTAGTCCTAAATTGCAGACTTAAGATTGGAAGAGAGAGTAAAACAACAGTACACTTCCGGATGTAAAAGCAGCCTGAGCAAGAGAAGGGAGGCTCAAGGGCCTGGTAACAAAGCCTTTGGGGTTTTTATAGCTGCTTAATTGTGGGTAGTTACTTTTCTTACAGGAGTGGGCTTCCTTGATTGACAGCTAAGATTGACAGGACTCTATGACTCATTATTTACTTTCTGCTCACATTCAGTCCCAGAATTCGGTCTGCTATAATGACATTAATGAACTTCCGGGCATATGCATTATATTATAATGATGGCATAATGAGGCTCAGGTGATTGGGGGTCATTTTGGTCTCCATTGCGCAGATGCTAGGGACAGGCTTAAACTGGTACCTAATTCTCTGTCTGCCTGTTTCTTTGTGGAAGTTACTTTTTAGCTCCAAAATGCCTTTTGGCATACTTAATTGTGGGCAGACTGGGGTGGGCCTTTTCTAGAACAGCATGGCCTCAGCATTTTGCAGGGGACCTGAAACTCCCTATCTTTTCTGCCTAACTTTAAGAGCCATGAACCCCTTTCTATGAGTATGGAAGTTGAGGGACAGGAGGTCTCTTCTGTATCTGCTTCCTGCTAAGGAGAGTCATAATGCCTGCCTATTGGAGTTTCATGGAGCTCTTTCCCTCTATGTCTCAGTCAGATGGGGGTCTAAGGTTCTCCTGCCAAAGGATGTATCCCTCTGAAATGCCACCCTGTCCCTAGCAAAGGAAGAAAGATGTAAACTTGTTATTTAAATCATATATCTATTAACTTTCTTACTATTGATTTTCTTATTAAGTGAAAAGAATAAGCTTAGTAAGGGAAGACAGACTTGGTTAATATATTACTTAAAGCAAGCCCTGGGTTAGGGTCCCCTCCTCCCCATAACTGCAATGGCCCTGCCTGGCCTAAGGCAATTTCTGCTTACAATGGACCGTGAAGAATGCTAAGCTTCAGTGATCCTTAAGCAATAACAGAGGATAACAGTTTTTTGTTTGTTTTAAGTATCATTGCTTAGAGAAGTAAAAATTAATACCATTATGTCATAAACTATAAGAGAGTCTTAGTCACTCAAAGAGGAAGAAGAGCATTTTCTCAGAATAAAAGCAGCCTTATACAGTGAATACATTTATCATTATAAAAAGACTGCATTTTCTTTTTAAAAAATTATTAACAACTAATAAGCCAAAATTTTGCAGGGACAAACCTAGAGTCTGACAAAATCAGATTTACTGACTTTCAGGAAGTGGGTTCCAGAGAAATGGAGTGTCAGTCTCAACATCAATATGTTGAGAAGAAGGGACTTTGTAAGGTTAGATTCCAGCCAAAAGATTCTGAAGAGAGTCTAAGAAAAACAGATAAATTCTGGATTGGTTGTTGTTTCTGACACAGGATTAAAAGAAGTAGAGGTTAACTAGGGGTTGAGTGTTGTCATGAAGTGAGGGTAGTTTAGCAATTGGGCCTACTTAAGCATAGATAGGTATAAAAAGGGGACCTAGATATGGTGAGAAAGCAATTGTCACTCAAAGAGGTAACATTGACAACTGCTAAACAACCTTGAGAAAAGCAGTGTTTCCTATTTTCATGTGGCTTTATCTGTGTCTTCCTCCCAGTCTGAAAATGGCAGGGCTGTTTTTCTTTTTAGTCAAGCTAATTTTCATTCTTTCATTCTTGAACAAGTTTTCAATCATTAATAGTTCACTATGGATTCATAAACACTTCACCTCAGAATCAGTACATCTTGACTAGTGTTTGAGAACACAATGATGAGTTTTATTTATAGACTATTATTGGTTATATTATATTACTTATTCATACTTGTACCATCACAATACTTAATTATTCTATATTTGTGTTTTAGTTATGTTTGCACCCCCTTTTTCTAACTATAATATTGGGTTTCTAGTTTTATACTCTGCTTTAATATCTGATAGGCTAGGTTGCTTTCTCAGTTTTTCATTTTCTTAAAGAATTATTTTCTTTGCTATTTTTTCTTTGGAATGATAGAGTGTCCATTTCCTTTCCTCTATTAGCTTGAGAAATATATGCTCTTTTACTGAATACTCAGGATCCTTGATTTATTAACTGATGTTCTCTTGTACTTTTACTTGTTCTTTTATCCACTTTTTAATGCAAAGACATTACAATCCTTTATCTCTAGTAGTTACTTCTCTCTTGAAGTGTATGCCATTGTTCTTATGTATTTTAATTCTAAATAACAAGACTATTTTTTTATGTGTGAAGAACACAGTTGAATTTTCTGTAGTGTAGATTTGCTGGTGACAAAGTTCTCAGCTTTCGTTTATCTGAAAATGTCTTCATTTCCGAGGAATATTTTCACTGGTATGAAATTCTAGGTTGACAGTTGTTTTCTTTCAGTATCCTTAGATATGCCATTGCCTTCTGGCTTTCATGGTCTCTGTTATAAAGTCAGCAGTGCATTTAATTGATGCTCCTTAGAGGACAATACATCTTTTTATTTTTTGTAGTTTCTTTGAGGAATTAAAGAATTTATTTTTATTAATATACATTATTTTTTAGAGTTTTAGGTACACAGCAAAATTGAGCAGATAAGTACAGAGGGTTTGACCCCTGGGGAGGGAATAGGGGCTTAAGATTGAGTTAATTACCAATGACCAATGATTTCATCAATCATGCCTACATAATGAAGCCTCCATAAAAACTAACTGAAGGGGTACAGGGAGCTTGCAGGTCGGTGAACACATTGAGGTGCTGCGAGGCTGATGCACCCAGAGAAGACATGGTAGCTTCATGCCCTTTCCCCTTACCTGGCCCTATGCATCTTTTCCATAAGGTTGTTCCTGAGTTATGTCCTTTATAATAAACCAGTAAACCAAAGTAAGTGTTTCCCAGAGTTCTGTGAGCAGTTTTAACGAATTATCAAACAGGAAGAGGTCTGATTTGTAGCCAATCAATCAGAAAGTACAGGTGACAGTCTGGAACTGGCATCTGAAATGGGGATGGAAAGAGTCATGGGAGCTGGGCCCTTAACCTGTGGGGTCTGTGCTAACCCTAGGCAGTTATTTTCAGAATTAGGTTAAATTGTGAGACACACAGTTGGTATCTGCTTAGAGCTGGAGAAATGCTTGGTATGGGAAAACCCACAAATCTGGCGTTAGAAGTGCTGTGTGACTAAAGGAAAACAAGTTTTCCTTGAAGTTGGCAATTTTTTTTCCTTCATACTTGAAAAACATTGTGCTACTTCCTCTGGCCTCCATAAAACAGGGTTCTATTCCGTGTCTCATAATTGTCTATAATTCCAAGTGAGATTCTTTTGTAGGTTATACATAATTTCTCTCTGGATGCTTTCAAATTTTTTTTCTTTATTTTAGTTTTTTTTTTTAAAATCTTTTAATAGGAAAATAAAAGGTAGTTTTTAGAGCAGTTTTAGGTTTACAATAAAAATGAGAGGAAGGCACAGAGGTTTCCCATATGACCCCTGCCCACTCCCTTTTTATCAACATCCCTCACTAGAGTTGTACATTTGTTATAGCTGAAGAACTTAAATTGATACATTATGATCACCCAAAGTCCATAGTTTACATTACAGATCAGTCTTCATTTTATAAATTCTGTGGATTTGGACAAGTGTATAATTACATATATCTACCATTATAGAATTATAAAAAGTAGTTTCACTACTTCTAAAATCTTCTGTTCTCCACCTTTCATCTCTTTCTCCCCCTAACTCCTGACCACCACTGATCTTTTTACTGTCTCCATAGTTTTGCCTTTTCCAGAATGTCATATGGTTGGAATCATATAGTATATAGCTGCTTCAGATTGATTTCTTTCACTTAGTAATATGCATTTAAGTTTCCTTCATGTATTTTCATAGCTTGATAATTCACTTGTTTTAATGCTGAATGGTTTTCCACAGTCTGGATGTACCATGTTTATTTATCCTCATCTGCTGAAGGACATCTTGGTTTCTTCTGAGTTTGGACGATTACGAATAAAGCTGTATACATATACATGTGTAGATTTTTGACTCATTTGGGTAAAAATTGGAGCTTATATGGTAAGAGTATGTTTAGTTTTGTAAGAAACTGGCAAACTATCATTCGAAGTTGCTCTACCATTTTGCATTCCTATTAGCAATGAGTGAGAACTTCTGTTGCTTCAGTCTCACCAGCATTTGGTATTGTTAGTGTTCTGGATTTTGGCCATTCTAATTGGTATGTAGTAGTATCTCACTTTTATTTGAATTTGCAATTGCCTAATGATATATGATGTTGAGCATCTTTTCATGTGCTTATTTGTCATTTGTATAGGTTCTTTGATGAGCTACCTATCTGTTTAGATCTCCTGCCAATTTTTAAATTGTATCGTTATTCTCTTATCATTGAATTTTAAGAACTCTTTGTATATTTTGGATAATAGTCCTTTATTAGATATGTCTTTTGCAAGGATTTTCTTCCAGTCTGTGGTTTGTCTTCCCATTCACTTGACAGTGTCTTTTGCAGAGCAAATGTTTTTAATTTTAATGAAGTTCAACTTAATTATTTATTTCATGTATTATGTCTTTAGTGTTTTATTTAAAAAGCATTGCCAAACACAAGGTCATCTAGATTTTCTCCTATGTTATCTTCTAGGAGGTTTATAGTTTTACATTTTACTCCAACTTATTTTGAGTTCATTTTCGTGAAATGTTTAGGATTCACGTCTACACCATTGTTTTGTGTAGATGGATATCCTGTTGTTACAGTACCATTTGTTAAACAGATTATCTCTTCTCTGTTGTGTTGCCTTTGTTTCATCGTCAAAGATAAGTGGGCTGTATTTATATGAGTCTATTTCTAGACTCACTATTCTATTTCCTTGATCTATTTTCCCATTCTCTTACCAACATGTATACAATATCTTGATTTCTGTAGCTTTATAGTAAGTGTTGAAGTTGGGTAGTGTCAGTCCTCCAATTTTTCATTGCTGTCATATAGTGAAATGACTGACTTTTATATATGAACTTTGTATTTTGCAACCTTACTATAATCACATATTAGTTCAAGGAATTTCTTTTTCTTTTTTGGTCAATTCTTTTGAATTTTCTCATAGACAATTATGTCATCAGTGAACAAAGAAAGTTTTTTTTTTTTCCTTTTCAATTTGTATATCTTTTATTTCATTTCTTGTGTTATTGTCTTAGCTAGGATTTTTAGTACAGTGTTGAAAAGGAGTGGCAATTACGCCCACTCATATTAGGAAAAGCAATCTCCTTTACTTAGTCTACTGATTCAAATGTTAATCTCATCTAGAAACACTCTCACAGACACACCTAAAGTAATATTTGACCAAATATCTGGGCACCCCACGGCCAGATATTTGGTCAGGTTGACACGTAGAATTAACCATTACACTGGCTACTTCCCCTCACCAGTTTTTGGGGCAGCAATTTTCCCTGTGACCTCAATTCTGATATATTAGAGTTGCTGCTTTTCAACAACTTTCAGCTTGTTCAGTTTTTCTTTTCTTGTTGTGAAATGGATGTGACAATTTCTAGATTCTTTATTTGTTGTACCAGAAACTGGAAGTCTTTATTATGTCTTCTTACAGTTAAAGAAAAACTTGTTCTTTTTTGTTTTGTTTTGTTTTCCTTATTTGGAGGTTTGATATGAATTACCTAGTACACCCTTATTGGTAGTTATATTCTTCATTTCTTTTTTTCCCCATTCTTTTTTATTTTAGTTTTATTTTTAAAGTAATATTTTCTTGAAGTTTAACATGTATACAATATTTGTATTTAGCTCAATGGATTTTAATAAAGCAAACATACTTTTGTAACTAGCCTCCAAAACCTTTGAGTACATGAACATCTCAGAAGTTCTCTCATCTCTTCTTATAGACATGACCTCATACCAAGATTACTACTTTTTCTTCTCACACATAGATTACTTTGGCCTGCTTTTTAATTTTATGTAAATGAATCACAATATGTACTCTTTTGTATCTGATATCTTTTGTTCAAGATTGTGAAATGTATCCATATTGCCACATCTTTTAGTTTCTTTGTTCTCATAACTTTATAGAATTCCATTGATAATCACACTTAAATGTATTTCTCTTGTGAATAGACATGTTAGCTTCAGTTTTTGTCTATTATGAATAATGGGGTCATGAACAATATTGTACTTATTTTTGGTGAGAATATATAAATATTTCTGTTGGATATACATCTAGGAATGGATGTGATGGACAATGATGTAGATATTCGTTTAGTTTTAATAAACAATGTCAGCTAGTTTTCCAGAGATTCCAAAGACTTTCTAAAGTCAGTGGCATTAAGTACAATCACATTGTTTTGCACCCATCTCCACTGTCAATATTCAGAACTTTTTATCATCTCATACTGAAACTCCCAACCCATTAATAACAATAACTCTTCTACTAGTCCCTGATAACCACTGTTTTACTTTCTGTCTCTATGAGTTTGATTATTCTAGGTACGTCATATACATGGAATCATACAATATTTGTCCTTTTATTTTTTGTATTTCACTTAGCACAATGTGCAGCGTTCATTTATGTTGTATTATGTATCAAATTTCATTTCTTTTTAAGGCTGAATAATATTCCATTGTATGTATGTGCTATATTTTGTTTATCCACTTATCTCTGGATACTTGGGTTGTTTCTGCCATTTGGCTATTGCGAATAATGCTGTTATGAACACTGGTGTGTAAATATCTGAGTTTCTGCTTTTAGTTCTTTTATGTTTATACTCAGAAGTGGCATTGTTCAATGAGATTGTAATCTGTTTAATTTTTTTAGGAACCCTCATAATATTTTCCACAGGAGCAGCACTGTTTTACATTCCTAACAGCAATGTGCCAAGTGTTCCAGTTTCTCCACATTCATGCTAAACTCATTTCCTGTGTTTTTTTTTCTTTCAAAAAATAGTCAACCTATGATGTAGTTTCTCATTGTGTTTTGGATTTCTGTTTCCCTAATGACTAGTGATGTTGAGCATCTTTTCATGTGTTTATTGGCTATTTGCATAACTTTTGAAGAATTAGCTATTTAAGTTCTTTACCCACTTTTGAATTGGGTAGTTTTTTCTTTTTCTTTTTTTTAATTTGTTTTTATTGCTGAGTTGTAGGAATTCTCTATTTGTTTTGGATATTATCCCCTAACAGATATGTGATTGCAAATATTTTCTTCTTATTCTGTGACTTACACTCTGTTAATAGTGTTTTTCGATGCACAATATTTTTAAATTTTCATAAAGTTCAGTTTGTCTATTTTTCCTTTTTTTTCTGTGCCTTTGTTGTTATATCCAAGAAATTATTGCCAAATCCAATGTCATAAAGCATTCCCACCAAGTTTTTTTCTAAAAGTTTTATAGCTTTATTTTCTAAAATGTGACCTTTATGAGGACAGGATGTTTTTTGTGTTGGTGGTGGTAATATCCTTGGTGTTTATAATAGTACCTGCCACATAATAGGTCCCCTCAAAATATTTCTGTGTGACTTCTGTATGTTTCTCTATTTTTTCATTTTTATATTAACTTTATAAGTGAGATTTGACATGGGTTACATAGCATGGAATCTTGGAATTTGATTCTTATAATTAAAAAAATAATTCTCTAAAAACAATTTTTGATGATAGTGTTGGCACAGGGGTTTGTATATACAGGGTTATTGCAATTCTATATTTTCTAATTTAATTAGATTTTCTATTTCTATTTAACTAGGTAATTTCTATTGTTTTCTCTATCATGTTTTATTTTATTTTTTAAATGCCAGTTTATTTTTTTCATACTATATATACATAATTTTTTTTTAATTTTATTTTTTTAATTTTCCCCCTCCCCTCACCTTCCTCCCTTCTGGCAACCACTACTCCATTGCCCATGTCCGTGAGTCTCTGTTTGTTTCTCCTATTCATTTGTTGCCTTTAGGTTTATATCCCACATTTGTGATATCATGTGATTTTCAACCTTTCCTGTCTGGCTTATTTCGCTTAGTATGATTATTTCAAGGTCCATCCATGTTGTTGCAAATGGCAATATTTCATCTCTTCTTATGGCTGAGTAATATTCCATTGTATATATGTACCACAGCTTCTTTAGCCAATCATCTATCATAGGACACTTCGGTTGCTTCCATGTCCTGTCCACTGGGAATAATGCTGCTATGAACATCAGTGTGCAAATATCTTTTCAAATATGAATTTTCATGTCTTTGGGGTAAATACCCAGTAGAGGGATTGCTGGACCATTGGTAGATCAATTCTTAGTTTGAGGAATCTCCATACCACTTTCCATAGTGGCCGTACCAATTTGCAGTCCCACCAGCAGTGTATGAGGGTTCCTATTTCTCCACATCTTCTCCAACATTTGTTATTACTTGTCCTATTGATTATAGCCATTCTAACAGATGTGAGACGGTATCTCATTGTGGTTTTGATTTGCATTTCCCTAATAGCTAGCGATGTTGAGCATCTTTTCATGCATTTGTTGGCCATTTGTATTTCTTCTAAGGAGAAGTGTCTGTTCAGGTCCTTTGCCCGTTTTTTGATCAGATTGTTTGTTTTGTTGTTGTTGTTATTGAGTCGTATGAGTTCTTTGTATATTTTGGATATTAGGCCCCTATTGGAGGAGTTGCTTACAAACATATTTTCCCATTTGGATGGTTGTCTCTTTACCTTGTTGATGGTTTCTTTTGCTGAGCAGAAGCTTTTTAGTTTGATGTAGTCCCATTCATTTATTTTTGCTCTTACTTCCCTTGCCTTTGAGGTCAAATTCATAAAATCTTGTTTAAGGCCAAGGTCCTTGAGTTTAGTTCCTATGTTTTCTTCTATGCATTTCATTGTATCAGGTCTTATATTCAGGTCCTTAATTCATTTTGAGTTAATTGTGGTGTGTGGTGATAGACAACAGTCTAGTTTCATTCTTTTGCAGGTTGCTTTCTAGTTTTTGCAGGAACACTTATTGAAGAGGCTTTCCTTTCTCCACTGTACATTTTTGGCGATTTTGTCAAAAATTATTTGCCCATAGAAATATGGGTTTATTTCTGGACTCTCAGTTCTGTTCCACTTGTCTGTGTGTCTGTTTTCCTGCCAATACCATGTCTTTTTGATTACTGTCGCTTTGTAGTATAATTTGAAGTCTGGCGGAGTGATGCCTCCAGCCTCGTTCTTTTTCCTCAGGATGGCTTTGGCAATTCAGAGTCTTTTGTGCTTCCATGCAAATATGATGATTTTTTGTTCAATTTTTTAAAAAAATGCCGATGAAATTTTGATGGGGATTGCATTAAATCTGTATAATGCTTTAGGTAATATGGTCATTTTAAGTATGTTGATTCTTCCAATCCAAGAATATGGAATATCTTTCTATTTCTTTGTATCTTCTTCAATTTCTTTTAATAGGTTTTTGTAGTTTTCATTATATAGATCCTTCACATGTTTTGTTAAATTTATTCCTAGCTATTTTATTCTTTTTGTTGCAATTGCAAAAGGAATTATTTATTTCACTTCTTTTTCTGATAATTCGTTATTGGAGTATAGGAACACTGTGTATTTTTGAATGTTGTTTTTTATATCTAGAGACTTTACTATATTTGGTTATTGTTCCTAGTAGTGTTCTTGTGGAGTCTTTAGGGTTTTCTATATAGAATCATGTCATCCGCAAATAGTGACAGTTTGACTTCTTCGTTTCCTATTTGGATGCCTTTTATGTTTTTCTCTTGTCTGATTGCACTTGCTAGTACCTCCAATGTTATATTAAATAACAGTGGCGAAAGTGGAGAGCCTTGCCTTATTTCTGATCTTAGAGAGAAGGTTTTTAGTTTTTCACCAATCAGTATAATATTGGCTGAGGGTTCAGTATCATATATGGCCTTTATTATGTTATGGTACTTTCCTTCTATACCGATTTTGTTAAGTGTTTTGATCATAAATGGGTGCTTTATCTTGTCACAGGCTTCTGCATCTATTGATATGATCGCATGATTCTTATTTTTTAATTTGTTTATGTGATGTATCATTAATCAATTTACGTATGTTGAACCATCCCTATGCCTCTAGGATGAAGTCCACTTGATCGTGGTGTATAATCCTTTTAATATGTTGCTGTATTCGGTTCTCTCGTGTCTTATTTAAGATTTTTGCATCTGAGTTCTAGAGATATCGGTCTGTAGTTTCCTTTTATTGTGTTATTTAACCAGGTTTTGGTATCAGGGTAATATTGGCCTCATAAAATGAGGGGAAGTATTACTTACTCTTCGATTTTTTGGAAGAGTTTGAGGAGAATAGGTATTAAATTTTCTTTGAATGTTTGGTAGAATTCACTAGTGAAGCCATCTGGTCTTGGACTTTTCCTTTTTGGTAGGCTTTTGATGATTGTTTCAATTTCCATACTGTTGATTGGTCTATTTAGATTTTCCAGTTCTTTTTGATTCAGTCTAGGAAGGTTGTATTTTTCTAAGTACTGGTCCATTTCTTCTAGGTTAGTAAATTTGGTGTTATATACTTTTTCATAGTATTCTTCCATGATCCTTTGTATTTCTGCAGTGTCTGTCATAATTTCCCCTCTTTTATCCCTGATTTTGTGTATTTGTGCCCTTTCTTTTTTCCTTTAGTGAGTCTAGGCAGGTGTTTGTCAATTTTATTAACCTCCAAGAACCAGCTCTTTGTTGCATTTATTTTTTCTATTGTTTTTTTTTGTTTGTTTGTTTTCAATTTCATTTATTTCTGCTCTAATTTTGATTATTTCTTTCCTTCTGCTAACTTTAGGCTTCATTTGTTCTTCCTTTTCTAGTTTTTTAAGATGTTAGGTTGTTTATTTGGGCTCGTTCTTATTTTTGGAGGTAGGCCTGTAATGATAATGAACTTTCCTCTTATGACCGCTTTTGCCGTGTCCCAAAAGTTTTGATATGTTGTACTATCATTATCATTTGTATCTATGTATCTCTTGATCTCTCTTTTTATTTCTTCTCTGACCCAGTTATTCTTTAGTAGCATGTTGTTTAATCTCCATTTATTTGTGGTTCTTTCCACTTTCTTTTTACAGTTGATCTCTAGTTTCAAAGTATTTTGATCGGAGAATATGGTTGGTATGATTTCAACACCTCTTATATTTGTTGAAGCTATTTCTGTGTCCCAATATGTGATCAGAATGTTCCATGTACACTAGAGAAGAATGTATAAGCAGCTGTTTTGGGATGGAAGGCTCTGTAAATGTCAGTTATGTCCAGTTGGTCTAATGTATCATTTAAAGATGCTATTTCCTTATTAATTTTCTGTTTGGATGATCTGTCCATATCCGACAGTAGGGTATTTAGGTCCCCTACTATGATAGTGTTTTGTTCTGTTTCTCTCTTTAGTTCTTTTAGTCATTACTTTACATATTTGGGGGCTCTCTGATTGGGAGCATAGATATTAATAAGTGTTATGTCTTCTTGGTGCATGATTCCCTTTATCATTATGAAGTGTTCCTCAGTATCTTTCTTTACCTTTTTTATTTTGAAGTCTATTTCGTCTGATATTAGTAATGCCACTCCTGCTTTTCTCTGAGTGCCTTTTGCTTGAAATATCATTTTCCACCCTTTCACTTTGAGTCTATATTTGTATTCGGAGCTCAGATGTGTCTCCTGGAGGTTGCATATGGCTGAGTTTTGTTCGTTTGTTCATTTGTTTTTTAAATGCCTGTAGCACCTGGTGGGTTTTGTTTTTTGATCCATTCTGCAACTCTGTGCCTTTTTATTGGTGAATTCAATCCATTTACATTTAGGGTGATTATTGAAATAGAAGTCTTCTTATAGCCATTTATCTTTTGGTTTCTGGTAGCTTGGTGTTTCCATTGCTTCCTTGTCCTTGTGCCTCTTTTCTTTTTTTTTGGTTGGCTTTTGTGGATTTTCCCTCTTTTTGTTTTATGTTATATACAATGGTTCTGAATCTTTGGCATGTGGTTAGCATTATGAATACGTAAAGGATAGTTATATATATATATGCAGTCGTCCATTTTCATCTGCGTGTGCCTTATCTCCATTCCCCTTTGCAAATTTGGATCTTTGAATCCCCCCCTTTTCATTCATTGTTATCTCAATTTGTTCCTATGTACGCTGAACTCTCATTACTATCTTCTTATAACAATTCTCTTATTATTTAAGCTTATAATGTCCTGTTCTTAGTAAAAGTTGCACTCCTCTGTTTCTATTTGCCTGCCAGTCACCTTACTCCTAATTATGTATATATATATTTTTTGTCATTTCGTTTTAGGTGAAACAGGAAATCTTTTAGTATTTCCTGTAGCACAGGTCTTACAGTGGAGAATTCCCTCAATTTTTGTATGTCTGGAAAAGTCTTAATTTCTACTTCATATCTAAAGGAGTACTTAGCTGGATACATTATTCTAGGCTGGTAGTTCCTCTCACTTAATAGTTTAAATATTTGATTCCATTCCTTTCTGGCTTGGAAGGTTTGCACTGAGAAGTCCAAGGATAATAATCTAAAGGGTTTACCTTTTTATGTTACCATTTTTTCTCCCTGGCTGCCTTGAGAATTCTGTCTTTGTCATTGATTTTTGATAACTTTAATACAGTGTGTCTTGGTGAAGGCCTTTTTGGGTTGAGATAATTGGGTGTTCTATTGACTTCTTGAATTCCAAGCTCCAGCTTATTCCTTAGATTTGGGAAGTTCTTGTCAACTGTTTGTCTTAAGATGC
The DNA here is from genome assembly GCF_000151845.1 of Pteropus vampyrus. Lineage (NCBI taxonomy): Eukaryota > Metazoa > Chordata > Mammalia > Chiroptera > Pteropodidae > Pteropus > Pteropus vampyrus. The sequence goes on along the minus strand of NW_011917455.1, from coordinate 43,663 downwards.
TTTCTAATCCCTGTTCCTTTCCTCGCCTTTTATAATGCCTGTTATTCTTATGTTTTCTCTCCTCATGGTATCAGCTAGTTCTTGAATTTCTCTTCATTATTTTTCATTCTTCGGTTTCTCTTTTCTTCTTTCTGATTTATTTCTAGATTCTGTCTTCGATATCAGTGATCCTTTCCTCTATTTGGTTGACTCTACTTCCCAAGCTTGCTATTTCATTGTTCAACTCTTGCAGTGTGTTCTTCATCTCCAGAAGTTCTATTTGTTTCTTTTTGAGGATTTCAGTCTCCTTGCTCTGCTCGTCTAGTTGTTTTTCAGTTCCTGAAATTGTTGATTTGAGTTGTTTTGGATCTCACTGAATTTTTTTCAGAAGTACCATCCTGAATTCTCTGTCATTTAAGATGCATATTTCTATGTCAGTAAGCTTATTTTCTGGAGATTTTTCTCTTTCTTTCTGAGATGCCTTGTCGCCTTGGTTGTTCATGGTGTTTAATGGACTATTTCTCTGCCTGGGCATTAATGGAAGTGTGTTCTGCTATTTTTCCAGAAAGAAGATTTATTATATAAAGGTCTCTCTTTAGCCTGTTGCAATGAAGACGCTTTTCTTTTGGTTTCCAGTAAGTGGAATCTAAGCCTCTTGGATCTTTGCTTTATATAAAGCCGTAAGAATGCTTTTTAAATTTTCTTGTAGATATTTAATCACGCTCACTACCCTCAGTTTCAGTCCCTATCAGTGTCAGCGACAGTCTAGGCAGCATTTGCTCATATTTCCCTGGAGCTCCGCTGAGCTCTGTCTCAGATGGTATGGGGGAGGGCCCCTCTGGGTTAGGGGTCAGAGGTTGCGGGTCAGCCTTGGTTTTACAGCTGTGACTGGCAGAAATCAACTGTTGTTCCTCTGTGGTCTTGTTTGCTTCTCTGCTTTCTGCCCTGATGATTGGACTCTGTGGCTTTTCCAGGCAGGACTGTTCCAGGAACTCACTGTGGGAACTCATCACGGGAACTTGGAGCTCTTCTCTCTCCCCCTCTCCTGCAGGAGCTCTGGCAGCTGCTAGAGGCAGCTTCTTTATTTCTCCTGGTCCACCACCTGACACCCAGGGTTCTGATCTATGGTAGCTCTTATGCGCAGATCCCATGCTCAGACATGCTGGTGTGCAGTTTGGGTGTTTTTTGTAGCGTTTTAGATGTTCAGTTTATCGTTATTTCAAGGGGAGAGAACTGAGGACGTCTCTGCCATATTTCTCCAACTTGCTCTAGTTTTTGCTGTTTTTGTTGTATGAATTCTTTGTATATTTTGGATATCAACCTTTATCAGATTTGCATATTTGCAAAGATTTTATTCATTCCATAGATTGCTTTTTTATTTTGATTTTATTTTTTTAGTCTGATGTAGTCCCATTTGTTTCCTTTTGCTTTTGTTTCATTTGCTTTTGCTGTCAAATCCTAAAACCATTGCTAAGGCTGATGCCAAGGAACTGACCCCACTGTTTTTTTCTAATCTTATGTTTAAGTCTTTAATCCATTTTGAGTTGATTTTTTTGTGTATACTGTAAGATAGGGGTCCAGTTTATTCTTTTGTGTGTGTCTGTTTAGACTTCCCAACACCATTTTTTAAAGAGACTGTTCTTTCCTCATATATTTGTGGCTCTTTTGTAATAAATTAATTGACCATATGTGTATGGGTTCATATCTGGGCTACCTATATTGTTTCCTTGATCTATATGTCTGTATTTATGCCAGTACATTATAATGTATTGATTACTATACCTTTGTAATAGAGTTTAAAATTACAAAGTGTGATGTGTCCAGCTTCGTTCCTCATTCTCAAGATTGCCTTAAGGTCTTTTGTGGTTTCATATAAATTTTAGAATTTTAAAAAATTTCTGTGAAAAATGTTATTGGAATTTTTATGGAGATTGCATTCAATCTGTAGATTGTATGGAGTAACATGGGCATTTTAACAATATTAACTGTTATTTATATTAATCCTGAGTATGGACTATTTTTTCATTTTTCTGTTTAATCTCCACATATTTGTGAATTTTTCATTTTTATTTTTGTAATTGATTTCTACTTTCGTAGCATTGTAGTCAGAAAAATGCTTGATATAATTCCAGTCTTTTTAAATTAATTAAGTTTTGATTTTTGGCCTAATATATGATCTATCCTGGAGAATGTTTCATGTATGCTTGAGAAGAATTTGTATTCTACTGCTAGTTCTGTATATGTCTCATAGGCTCTCTAGTCTAATGTGTAGCTGAAGTCTAGTGTTTCCTTATTGATTTTCTATCTGGACGATCTATCCATTGTTGAAAGTGGGGTATTGAATTAAATAATTTCATGATCCTGGATCCAAAGATTCTGTGTAAGGTTCTATATTTAAATTCTTAAATTAAGTTCCTAATTGTTTTCTCTTTTCTAAAATTATAAAGCTATTATTATGCAATCTTACAATGGTATACTTCCATTTCACTCTTTCCATCCTTTGTGCTATGCTGTGTCATCTGTTTTGTTTTTTATAAGATACGAAATTCATAATACTTTTTTTTTTTTTTTTGCTTTGAACATGTAATATTAGTTGATAGAAATTTAAAGTGGTAAAAATCTTTTTTATTTATCCACATATTTACCATTTTTGGTGCTTTTCTTCCTTTGCATAAATTATGAATTTCACCTGGTATCATTTCCTTCTGCTGAAGTACTTCCTTTAACATTTTTTAGAGTGGAAGTCTGTTGGTAATGAATTCTCTTTGCTTTTGTTTTTCTGAAAAAAGTTATTTCTTTCATCTTCAATTTCGAGAGATAATTTCACTGGGTATAGAATTCTTGGGTGACAGTTTTGTTTTTTTTTTTGTACCTTAAAATGTTTCTTAATTGTTTTCTGACTTGCACATTATCTGATGACAAATATGCTGTAGTTTTTATCTTTTTTATTCTGTGTATAATTTGTTGTTTTTCCTTTTTTTTGGTTGCTTTTAAGATATTTTATTTTTCTTTTTTTTCAGCAATTTGATTTTGATGTGCTATTTGATTTTGAGGTGTAGACTTTTAAAGAAAAGTCTAGTGGTAATTCTTTGAGGTTCTTCAATTTGCAGGTTTATCATTTTCATCAACTGGTCATAATTTGGCCCTTATTCTTTTAATATTTTTGACCCCCTCCTTCTCCAGGTCTCCAATTATGTGTACGCTAGACTTCTTGATAAGATTCCATGTATCACTGATGCTCTATTTATTTTTTTTAGTCTTTTTTCTTTCTGTTTTTCATTTTGTATATTTTCTTGTTATAAAAGTTCATTCATTTTTTTATTCTGCTATATCTACTCTGATATTAGTTTGAGCCCATATATTTTTCATTTACTGCTGTTTATAGTATTTTAAATTTCAGATATTATATTTTTAAAATTTAGAAGTTCCATTAGTATCTTTTTATATCTTCCATTTTTCTCATTATGATCATATGTTCCTTTACTTGTTAAATAATATATATATTTTTATACCTTGTAAATGTTCTTTTCTGCTAGTTTCATTCTACATGTCACTTCTGAATTAGTTTCTATTGCTTGATTTTTTTTTCTTTTTATGCATCATATTTTCCTGTTTCTTTGCATGCATAGTAATTTTTTTAATGGTTACTGGGTATTATCAATCTTACTTCTTGCTGAATTTTATTTTATTTAAATAAAATCATTACATAATTCAGCCCTATAAATTTTCAGCTTTTTCTGGTTTCTGTGCTGTAGTTAATAGTTTTCCTTTTTTGCCTTTATAGATGTGGATTTACATTTTTTATAAATTTTCACGAGTATTTTTTCAAAGAAATTGTTGTTGCACCTGAGAACAAATTACTTATATGTCTGTTTTACCTAGAGCTCAGAATCATGGAAAAATATTGACTGCTTGGATCTTTGCTGGACTTTTGAGGGAGGAAAATTTGAACCTAATACACAGTGTACACACACACACACACACACACACACACACACACACACACATTTGGCTATTGAAATCTTCAACCTTCTTTACAGTAGAGATAGTCCCGGAGCTATATTGAAACTGGAGGACTCAATATGGAATCAAGGCAAGTGAAAGATTTTTATTTTTCTTTCTTATTTTTTCATTGCAGGCATGTTCCCTGGAGCCATCATGAGCCTCAAAGACACAAGTTTTATTTTACTGGAGATCTGGATTTGAGGTATGTCTTAATGCTTAAGTTGCCTGTTTCTGTGGCTCAGAGATAGGCGTTTGACTCTGTGGGATCAAATGAACAATAGGGGGCACCTTACTTTCCACTTTGAGAACCATAGGAAACTCTGAAAATTTTGTTCTATGGATTGAAGCCTTCTTAAGCAGTGATTCTGTTATTTTCAGTGGAGCCTAGACTTTAGTGCCTGTGGTACTTTTGGCAGTGTGATTTAGAAAGTATATATCCACAGTGCTGCAGTTTTAATCCTATCATTTACAGAGTTTCTAAGATATGATAGTAGAATAACTTTTTATTCAAAGGTATGTATTAGTCCTGTGCTATAGTTCAGACATTGTCTTTGGTGCTGTAGATGAACAGATAATATACATTGTGCTGTCAAGAGTAAGGATTCTTGATATATAGAAAGGCAAATGACTACATACTAAGCATACACAACCCAAACAGCTAATAGGTCAGGGAAGACATCAATGAAATTATAGCTGAAGTGAATTAGAATATTGAATAGGAGTAAACTAGAGGGGACTGATTGGTATTAAAGGGTCCAGGAAGTGCAAAGTCAGAGATGTGAGAAAACATTTTAAATTAATTAAGGTGATGTTAGTTGCTGTAACAAGTAAAACTCAACATCTTTTAACAATAAATATTTACTTTCATTTAAATAAAATCTAAAATAGGTATTCCTGGTGAGCATGTGTCTGTCTTCTAAGAAGTAACGGAGGGATTCAGGGTTTTTCTTTCTTATGGCTTTACCATCTTCATCACATAGCTTCCAAACCACCATGTTTGTCTGCATCAAACCAGCAAGTGGAAGATAGAGATATGGAGAATCTTTTTTGGGAACATAACACATTTTTTCTTTTCACATTCTGTTGGCTCAAATTCAGTCACATAGCCACATCTAAAGGCACAGGAGGCTGAGAAATGTAGTTGAGTTCTAGGCTTAGAAGAAAACAAAATGGGTTTGTTTTCTGCTATATATTATATTTTCTGGGAACTGAAAGTAATACTGTTTGGTTCTCCGACTAGTTTTAAGTAGAACTCTCCAAATATAAAGCTGGAAAGATAGTTGACCACATCCTGGCTTTATACATCCTGGCTTGCTACAAAATATGGAATCTATTCTAAAGGCAATGGGGAGTTATTTGAAAAATTTTAATTTGAGAAGTTCATATTTGCATTTAGAAAGATTGTGCCAACAGTTTTTCTAAGAGGTAGAATAACATAGTAGTTACTATTTCATTTCTGGAGGCATTCTGCCTGATTTTATTTGAAGCTCTTTACTAAAAATATGACCTTAAGGAAGGTTTGGCTCATTAAACTTTTATTTTTTTTTAATCTGGAAAATGGAGACAATATTGATATTTCTCTCATAGAATTATCAAAATAATACACTTAAAAAATTGAGTTGTTTTGCTGGATGCTGATACAAGGTGAAATTAGCTCTTATTTTTGTCGTTGATGATATTATTGACAGTGACTGGAGAAACATTGGAAGAAGGTAAAATGAAGAAAGGAAAGCAGTTAGAAAACAATTGTAATATCTTATGTGAAATGGTGAGTTCCTTAACCAGTGTGGTAGCACTAGGAATTAAGAGAAGTTTCACATTTGAAAACCTTGAGGAGGAGGAGTAAACATGATTTGGTGACTGACTGAAAGTAGGAGGTAAAGAAGAAAGAGGAACAAGGATGATTTGAAAGTGTCTGCCTTAGGCGGCTTTCTGGCATGGCAGTGCCAGTTATGGAGACAGGAGATGCAGTGGGGAAGAGTAGAATTAGGAGGGAAGCTTGGTGTCTGGTTTAGGATTTCTGGACTTTTACTTCAATGTCCTGGTCTCTGGTGCCTTGATTGAGCCCCTTTCTTACTCAGTGTAGGGATTCTTGTTCCCCCTGGGTATGGTTTTCTATTAGGATTTTTGCAGACCAGGCTGGGTGTTCCACCCATTGTAACCTTAGAGGCAGAGACCTCAGAGAGAAACACAGCAGTGATTCCAGGCCTCAGCTTTTAATGTGGAATTATCTTTATTGCTTCACCCTACAGGGCTTTTATATCTATAGCTTCCAATGAGGGGCTGTGGGTCATTCTGTGTCCAGGTCCCTATATTGGCAGCGACTTAGACCTTGGAGGCCTGCCCAGGTGAGTTGTACTCTGAGGCCCTGGCCCTGGCTCCATGTGGGCCCCCAGTCTATTCAGATGTAAATTACAACAAAGTGTTTTCCTTGGTTTTCTATGTTCATGTTTTTAACTGCACTATTTTTCTCATTTAATGACATAAAAAATGAATTTTAAATATTGGAAGTTATATAGTACTTTTTATTTTTATAAACCTCCATCTCATCTCTGCAGTGCAAATGGGGTAGAGTACATTTTTAGAAATAAAAACTAATGGCTACCACTTAAGCAATGTCTTTATAAGTTCTAGTTTTTGTGGCGGCAGTACAACTGACAAGAAATGGGGTTGATTATCTCTCTTTAAAAAGAGTGTTTTCCTTTTTTTTTTTTGCTTCTGATCACTTTTTATTATAGTAAAATATGCTTAATATAAAACTTACCATTTAAAAGTATGCAATTTTGTGCCAATTAAACACATCAAAAATATCGAACAGCCATCACAACTGCCTAGTTCCAGAACTTTTTTATCATCCAGAATGGAAACTCTATATCTAGTCACTCACCAGTCCTCCTTCCCCCCAGCTCCTGGCAACTACTAATGTGCTTTCATTCTCTACAGATTTTCCTATTCTGAATATTTCATATAAATGGAATCATACAATATATGACTGTTTGTACTTGGCTTATTTTTTCTTAGCAGAATGTTTTCAAGGTTCATCCATGTTGTAGCTTGTACCAGTTTTCCATACCTTTTTCACAGCTTAATAATATTCCTTCAAAGAGCATTAAAGAAAAAAAAAACCTTGAAACAGCTTTATAAAAATCTCACTCAAGATTAGGGGTTGGCAAACTTTTTCTGTAAAAGGTGAGATAATAAATATTTTCAGCTTTGATAATATTTATTATCTCAGTCTCTGTTGCATCTACTCACTCCTGCTAGTGTGACAGGAACACAGCCATAATAACCTATAAACAAATATGTGTGGCTGTGTTCCAATTAAACTTTACTTACAAAAATATACAGTGACTCTGATTTAGCCTGTGGGCTGCAGTTTGACAATCCCTGCTCTAGATCATTTCATCATTATCCAACCCTCATTTGTATTTTGAGGAAAGTGGTGGTGGCTAAGATGGTAAGCTATCCGTAATTGGAACACAGACTGCTTTTTCTTAAAGATGGATTGTAATCTCACAATATATTGTTTCAATACAGCTGTGCAAATCTGTCTATATTTTCCAGCATCATATGCTTGAACTTTTATTTTTGCTCTCTCCTACCCAAAGTCTGAGTCTTGCTTTTTCAATCCTAGTTGGTTACTCCAGGATCCAAAAATGAAGCTGAGAACAACTTACAAGGGCTTCACTAAAGCAGTGAATCAATATTTTGATCAATTGATTCCTAGGATAGCGCCATTCCAGGTAAAACTCAATTATCCATCCCTATGACCAAGGGAAGTAAATTGCCTAAATTTACTTGATTGCCTAGATAGGGCTAGACTACTTTCTATCATTCAGAAGCAGGAAGTTTATATAAAAGCCAATTCCAATTCCTTATTTAAGAAATATCAGGTTTTGTCCCACTTTTGTGCTTTTTCCTCATCTGCTGCCCAACTGGATGCCTTTTTCTTGGAACTGCACTCAGTATATTTTTGTTTTATCTCTCCATTATTTCTTCGCTTTCTATCATCAAACGTCTTAATTTAACTGCTAAAGATAGTTACATGTCAGTCCTTCACAAATAATAGGTTATCTAGATAATTTTAGGTTAGTGATTTTGTAGAAGTTGCAATTTATTTGATTTTTAATATATCTCCCCTGCAATGAAATCACAATGCCGTACATACTCGTTTAAGTAGAACTAGTATGCCACAACATTTCTAAAATGATTGGAAAATAAAAAAAGGACTATCTACTAGGTAGGAAAAAATTAAAGGGAAAAAACAAATATATACTATTAGGTGTCAAACTTTGTGCTAGGCAATTAACATTTACTTAGCATATTTCATCCTCACAGTAATCATTTGAAGAAGATGTTAATACAGATTGAATGGAGGCAATGACAAGTTTGTACATGGCCAGAAGGCTTCACATAATGTGAATTTACTAGGGACAAAGTTTGTTTCTAATGCTGAGAGTACCCCAGAGTTAATCAGACTCAGGGAAGTAATTAAAACTACTAAGCGACTGAAGAACATGAATCAGTGTACCACCTGGGGGATAGCAGAGAGAGTCTTTTACAGAGATTAGAGCTGTGCTGTCCAATGTGGCTATTTAAATAAATAAAATTAAAAATTCTGTTCCTCATTTACACCATGCACATTTCAAATGCTCAATAGCCACATATGGGTGGTTACTACCATTTTGAATAGAGTGAGTACAGAACATTTTTATCACAGACAGTTCTGTTGGGCAGTGTTGAACTAAAGTTCTCACAGCACCCCAAATCAGGACTTCTCAGCCTTGAAACTCCTAGAAAATTAAATTAGTAACCTAAAGGTTTCTTAGCACAAAATCAGGGCCTGCGGAGGCTGGGAGGTATTCAGCACTCGCAACTGAGTACCCTTCTTTTAGAAGTTTCAGTTGTATTTATAAGGCTCAGTCTCTTGCTTTAGTAAGGCTCAGTCTCTTGCTTTAGTTAATCTCAGGTAAAGTCAATTTATGGGTCTTTTTCTTTTTCTATTCTCTAATCTGCTGGATTCCTCATTGGATAGATGGAAGGGAGAAGAGAGAAGCTGGTTTTGAAAAAATTTTAAATGTCTGTCAGTAGAAGATAAGATATAAATATTCGAGAAACATTCTTTTAGGCTTTGTGTCCTCTTTCTCCCTTATCAGGGTAGAGTAGAGTCAGTTATTCCTTGCTCGCTACATATACTCCTGTTTCAGCTCTCTCAACAAAAAGTTTCTCCTGGGTCATAATCACAGTTTTTGATGTGCACATACTTAACACATAGTTCTGCTTGTTGCTCACATTCTTGCTTGCATTATTGGCATAAAGTTTAATTCTTAGAGATCAACACTATTTTTCTTATTTCTACATGCTTAGAGGGTTACCTCATGTTTGCCCATGTATCTTCAAGAGTGGGTTGAGGAGGTACAGAAGTGGGCATAATGAAACTTTACTTTTACTAGGATGTGGCAAATGCAAACTATGGAAAGAAAACATGTAGGCTGGACTAAGGATATTCATAAAAAAATAATTGAGCATGTTAATATCAACAGAAAAGAACCAGTAGGAAGGGAAAAATGAGAAGATATTTGCAAAAGGGCATAATTGAGAGAGCAGAAGGATATATGATCCAGCACCAAGTTGAGATTAATAGAGAACTATTAGAAACACCAACATTTAGGAGGTGGGTAGGGTGAGAGGAGCTCACAGAAGAGACTGAGACATGACCTGAGAGGCAGGCCAGAAACTAGGAGCGAACACATTACCGAAGACTGCAGAGAGTGTCAGATGTTGCTGGGGGAGAAAGCAAATTAGCATTAAAATTTATTGTTTGAATTTAGCAAAGAGAAGGTCAATGTTAATAATTTAGATGGACTGGAAAGACTGGAAGTGAGACCACAGTGAGTAAAAAGTAGATGAGAGGAAAAGAAGTCAAGAGTGAATGTAGAAATATTTCAGTTTTTCTATGAAGGCGATAGGACAAAAGGGTGGAAACTAGAGGGAGAAGTGGTCCAGGCAAGTTATTTTTAGCATAGGACTTCAAGTCAATGTAAATGATGATGGGAAGTGTTTAGTAAATGAGAAGATGAGATACAGAAGACACAGGAGTATTTCAAAGAGCAAAGTTCCTAATGAATGGGAAGGAGATGAGGTCCAGCACACAGGAGGTAAGATAATGCTTGGATAGGGTGAAGGACACTTTATTCATTTAGCTGGTGCTAAGGTAGAAAATGTAGAAATGGGGGTTTGAAGCTTAATGCTTTGAATTAGGGGGAAAATGACGGGAGTTACTTATATAGGGAGTATTATTAAAACTAGAACTCAAAGAACATTTGACTTCCTAGAGATGACTGCTGACTGTGGAGAGAGAAATTGCCTGAACCATAGTGTAACTTGGAATTGAGTTTAGAAATATGTTGTTTTTATGAAATATTAAATATGTGTAACAACAAATTGAGAAAATCCAGCCTTTCCCCACCAGTAGCCTTAGTGTCAAACTCTCATTTTCCTGATCCTCAGTATGAAAATTATGGCCCCATCATTGCTGTGCAGGTCGAAAATGAATATGGTTCATATCATCTGGATAAAAGATACATGTCATATGTTAAAAAGGTAAGTGCTCCTTTAATTTTCCTCCATATTTAAATACATCTTTTCTCACTTTGTTAGTTTGTGGTGCAAACATATCTTAGGTTGAGGAGATACAGAAGTGGGCAAGATGAAACTTGACTAGGATGTAGCAGGTGCAAGATACGTGGCAGGTACAAGTTGTAGCTTACATGGTACCATGGGATATGAAGATGAATAAAGTCCAGTTTAACTTTTCCATGCATTTACATTCTAAACAGGAGACTGGACACGGCCTGTGTGATTCTAATGTAAGCCAGAGTGATGTTAAAATATTTTTCCTTTCTATAGATATCAGAGATCTCTTTTGGTTGGTCATATAATACATACTTTCTATCCTTTTACTTTCAGTTTTTCTGTGTCCGTATATTTAAGGTACATACCTTATAAGCAGTATATAATTAGAATTTGTTTTCATTAATCCATTATGAAAACTCTTGTCTTTTAAATGAGGTATTTGGTTTGTTTACATTTAATGTAATTACTGATATTTGCATTTATCATCTTATTTTCTTGTTATTTCTTCTACTTGTTCTATTGTCCTTTTTCTGTTCTTTTGATTTGACTAAATAGAGACTATAGCATTCATCCTTAAATTATTAATGTCTACTATAAGTTAATATGTTTACCAAATCCAGGGCAAAGAAAGCACATAAGAACAGTTTAAATGCATTTTCCTCCCTTCTGTCTTAGGTGCTATTCTCATTTCTTCATGATATATATTTTTATATTCACAAAACATTATTATTTTGTTGTTTATTTAGTGTCATTTAGATTTATCCAAATAATTTAGTTTTTGTTGCATTTTCATCTATGCATCTCTGAGCTTTATCTCCCTTATCATTTTTCTCTGCCTGAAGTGCACCTTTTTGTGTTTTCTGTTGCAAGTGGTCATTGACAAATTCTTTAACTTTTTATTTGCCTGAAAATGTGTCTAGTTCACCACCATTTTTGAGGGTATTTTTGCTGTATCTGTAATTCTAGGTTGGTAATTATTTTCTTTGAAGATTCTCTGGCATACATTGTTTCTATTAAGAAGTCAGTTATCAAAGATGATGGTGTAGGAAGATCCTGAACTCACCTCCTCCCATGGACACAACAAATCTAGTTACATGTGGATCAGTTTCCTCTGCTAAAACTAACTGAACAGCTTCTGTACAACAAAGGATAAAAAGGCCACATGAGATGGACAGGAGAGACAGAGACCTGATCCCACCAAAACCCCCACCCCTGGCATGGTGACCCACAATTGGGAGAGGTCCCACAAATGTGGAGTTTCTCCCTGAAGAGCATGGGGTTTGTGCACCACATCACGAACCACAACCTTTGGGACCAGCACCAGAGAGATTAGCTGTCAAAATATCTGGATTTGAAAATCAGTGAGGCAGTGGGAAAAGGAGATTTTTCCTTTCAAAGGGCTCATATGCAGACTCACTCGTCCTGGAACCAGCACAAAAGCAGCAGATTGAAAAGTACCTAGATGATAAGTAAAGGGGAACCATTTACTAATCTTAAAATGTCTGCTGGAGGGACAGGAGCCTGTTGGGATTCTCTCTGAGGATGGAGGAATCAGTGGACACCAGTTTTGCACTTTGCCTCTAACCTGCTAGCACTAGTAGGGTTCCCCCCTGCCCACTTCTCCAGTGGCCTGCACCAGGGCCAGCTGGGTAAGCTCCCCAGCCCTCTGCAGTGCTCCCATGACCCATACCAGAGCCAACTAGGAGAGTGCCCCACCCTTCTGCACCTCTCTCATGGTCCCCACCAAAGCTGGCAGGTTTGTGCACTACAGACAAGGGACACCTCTTGAGTGCCTTGCTCTGGTGGCCAGAGAAGGGTTGCATTTATGAGCCCCACAGGTCTGAAACAATCATAAAGACAGTTCTTGGTAGGCTACAAACTTCGGGTTACTACACAGACAGCAGACTAAATTACACTTCCAGTATTCCTATAAAAAAGGCCTATTTACTTGTTCTGTAACATCAGCTTGAGGGGCAGGCTTCAGGTTTACCACAATTCTAGAGGCTACAAAAGTGCTCTCAAGGAACATAGGCTAGGGGTTACTGTCTCCCTTGGCCTCTCTTCAGTTCACCAGTACCACCAGAAAGGGCTCACCCAAAGCCCCCAGTTTTGCAGCTATCACTAAGGGAATACCTCCAGATCACCTGGTCTGGTGGCCAGCAGGATCTATGATCATGGTTCCACAGAACTGTATATATCTGTAAATAGCTGCTGACTGAGGGTCTAGCTTTCGATCATTCTGAATCCAAGTGTTGACTGAGATCCCTCCCTCAAGAACACTCACAGGTATTGGCAAACTCTCAAAAACTGGGACCTACAAGAAAAAAAAAATCAGACTGCTTAGATAATCACAAAGGTTTAAGAGACAACCAGGAACTAGGGCAAGATTAAACAATAAGGTTAATCTATTACACAGGGCCAGTCCTTCAAGACAGAGAGAGAGCTGTTTGGCCTAATACTTAGAAACAAAAAGAGAGTCAAGGAAAATGAGACAAAGGAGTATATTCCTAATGAAAGTAGTAGAAAAAAACAAAAAGACTTTCATGAAGCACAGATAAGGAAATTACCTGATAAAATGTTCAAAGTAATGGTCATAAAGATGCTCACCAAACTGAGAAAGATGGATGAACAGTGAGAATTTATACAAAAGATAGAAAACATAAGAAATTACCAAAAAGAAGTCGTAGAGCTGAAGAATACAAAAATAGAACTGAAAAATACAATAAGGGCCTTCAATAACAGAAGAGATGAAGCAGAAGAAAGAATCAGTCATCTGGAATAAAGAGCAGTGGAACTCACCCCAACAGAGCAGCAAAAAGAAATAATTTTTTTTTTTAAAGTGATGATAGCTTAAGGAACCTCTGAGACAACATCAAGTTGAATAACATTCATGTTATAGGGGTCCCAGATGAAGAAGAGAGAAAGAACAGGGAAGAAAACTTATTTGAAAAATTTACAGCAAAAAACTTACCTGGGAAAAGAAACAGACATTCAGAGCCAAGAAGCCCAATGTTCCAGATAAGATGAACTAAAAGACCCACATCAAGACACATGATAATTGAAGTGTCAAAAGTTAAAGAAATAGAGGACCTTAAAACAACAAGAGAAAAACAACTTTTTATATAAAGGAACCCACCCGCGCCTTAAAGGTATGAGCAAATATCTCAGCAGAAACTTTGCATGCCAGAAGGAAATGGCATGATATATTCAAAGTTCTGAAAATGATAGTAAGAAAACTTTAAACTAAGAACACTCTCCCTGGCAAGATTCTCATTCAAAATTGAGTGAGAGATAAAAAGCTTCCTAGACAAACAAAAGCTAAAGGAGTTCATTACCACGACACTGGCCTAACATATGTTAAAGGGACTTCTTTAAGCTGAAAAGAAAAGGCATTAATTAGAAACAAGAAAACATACAAAAGTAAAAATCTTACTGGTAAAGGTAAATATATAGTAAAGGTGGTAGATTAATCTTTTAAATCTAGTATGAAGGTTAAAAGACAAAAAGTAGTAAAAATAATATAACTATTAGTTAAAGGATACACAAAATAAAAACATGTAAATTGTAACATCAGGAATCTAAAATGTGTGTGGGGGGTAGTAAAAATGTAGAGATTTAGAGTGCATTTAAACTTAACTTGCAGTCAACTCAAAATAAACTGTTATATATAGGCTGTTATATGTAAGCCTTATGGTAATCAGAAAGCATAAGCTTATAGCAGATACATAAAAGCTAATGAAAGCAGAATCTAAGCGTAACACTAAAGAAAGTCATTAAACCACAAGGGAATGAAGCAAGAGAAGAAAGAAATGGAGAACTGTAAAACAGCCAGAAAATAATGAACAAAATGGCGGTAAGTACATATATATCAGTAATTACTTTAAATGTAAATGGACTAAATCCTCCAATAAAAAAAACATAGCATGGCTGAATGGATAAAAAAAAAAAAAAAAAAAAAAAAAAAAAACAAGACCCATGTGTATGTTTTCTACGGGGGACTCACTTCAGATATAAGGATACACATACAGCGACTGAAAGTAAAGGAGTGAAAAAAGATGTTTTATGCACATGGAAACCAAAAGAAAGTTGAGATAGCTATACTTATATCAAATGAAATAGACTTTAAAACAAAGAGTGTGATAAAAGACAGATAGGCATTCATAATGATAAAGGGGTCAACCTAGCAAAAAGATATAATAATTGTAAATATTTATGAACCAAATGTAGAAGCACCTAAATATATAAAACAAATATTAACAGACCTAAAGGGAGAAATGGACAGAATACAATCATAGTAAAGGACTTTTTAATATACTACTGATATTAATGGATAGATCATAACAGAAAATCAATAAGGAAACATTGGCCTTAAATGAAACATTAGAACAGATGAACTTTATAGATATATACAGAACATTCCACCCCAAAGCAGAATAATACAAATTCTTTGCAAGTGTGCATGAGAATTCTCCAGAAAAGATCACATTAGGCTATAAATCTCAATAAATTTAAGAAGATTGAAATTATATCAAGGATCTTTTTTGACCTTAATGGTATGAAACTAGAGGTCAATTCCACAAAAACTAGAAGAATCAGAAATATGTGCTGGTTAAACAATCAATGGGCCAATAAAGAAATGAAAGAGAAATAAAAAATCATCTTGACACAAGTGAAAATAGAAATACAACATATCCAAATCTATGAGATGCAGCAAAAACAGTCTAAGAGGGAAGTTTATAGAGATACAGGTCTACCTCAAGAAACAAGAAAAATCTTAATCAAACATTACAATTAAAGGAACTAAAAAAAGATAGAAAAAGGAAGGCCAAAGTTAGTATAAAGAAGGAAATAATAAAGAACAGAGTGGAAAGAAATGAAATAGATACAAAAAGACAATAGAAAAGATCAGTGAAACTAAGAGCTGAGTTCTTTGAAAAGATAGACAAAATTGACAAACTTAGCTAGATTCTAAGAGAAACTAAGAAAAATATATAGAGAGAAATAAATAAAACCACAAATGAAAGAGATGTTACAAGTGATACCAAAAAAAATACAAAGAAATATGAGACAACTATGAACAATTATATGTCAAAAAATTGGACAACTTAGAAGAACTGGGTAAATTTCTAGAAACATGCAGTTTTCAAGACCAAATCATAAAGAAACACAAAATCTGAACAGACTAATTACTAGTAAGGAAATTGAATCAGTAATCAAAAACCTACCAACAAACAAAAATCCAGGGCTAGATGGCTTCGCTGGCGAATTCTACCAAACATTCAAAGATTTAACACCTATTCTTCGTAAACTCTTCTAAAGAATTGAAGAGGAGGGATTGCTTCCAAACTCATTATGAGGCCAGCATTACCCTGAGCACAAATACACACAAGGAGACCAAAAAAAAAAAGAAGAAAAGAAAATTACAGATCATATTCCTGATAAAAATAAATGCAAAAATCCTCAACAAAATATTAGCAAACTAAATTCACTAACACATCAAAAGGATCATATACCAGGATCAAGTGGGATTTATTCCAGAGATGCAAGGGTGGTTCAATATCCAAAAATCAATATGATAGACCACATAAACAAAATGAAGGATAAAAATTTTATGATCATCTCAGTAGATGTAAAAAAAAAAAAAGGCCAAAATTCAATATTCATTTATGATAAAAATTCTTAAGGTAAGTATAAAGGGAATATACCTTGACATAATAAAGGCCATATATGACAAGCCCACAGCTCACATCATATTCAACAGCAAAATGCTGAAAGCTTTGCCTTTAAGATCAGAAACAGGACAAGGATGCCCATTCTCTCCACTTTTATTCAATGTAGTATTGGAAGACTTATCCAGAGCAATTAGACAGGAAAAAGACAAAAGCATCTAAATTGGAAATAAGATGAAAAACTGTCACTATTTGTGGATGATATGATTTTATATATAGAAAACCTTAAAGACTCCACCTCCCCCCACAAAAAAGAAAACTAATTAGAACTAACAAGTAAAGGTGCGGGGTACAAAACCAGTATACAAAATTTGTTGCATTTTTATATACTAGCAACAAACTGTCAGAAGGAGAAATTAAGAAAAAAATTTTTGTTTACAATTGTATTGTAAAGCATAAAATACTTTGGGATAAATTTAACCAAGAAGGTAAAAACCTGTGTATGGAAAACTAAGTCATTGATGACAAGTTAAAGAAGACAAATAAATGGAAAGGTATTTCATGTTTATGGATTGGAAAAGTTAATATTGTTAAATTGTCCATACTACACAAAGCATTTTACAGATTCAGTGCAATCCCTGTCAAAATTCCAATGACATTTTTCACAGATATATAACAAAACAATCCTAAAATTTGTATGGAACCACAAAAGACTCTAAAGAGTCAAAGCAATCTTGAGAACAAAGAACAAAGCTGTAATTATCACATTCCATGATTTTAAACTATAGCTATAGTGATCACAACAGTATGGCATTGGCATAAAAACAGACACATAGGTCAACAGAACAGAATAAGAGAACTTAGAAATAAACTTGTGTATATATGGTCAATTAATTTACAACAAAGAAGGCAAAAATATACAATGAGAAGGGTTAGTCTCTTCAATAAATGGTGTTGGGGAAAACTGGACAGCCACATGCCAAAGAATGAAACTGGACCACTGTCTTACACTAGACATAAAAATTAACTCAAAATGAGTTAAATTCTTGAATGTAAGATTTAAAACCAACCATAAAACTAGAAAAAACAAGGTGAACTCCTTGGCATTGATCTTGCACTGTTGGTGGGAATTAGTAAATTAGTGTAGCCACTGTGAAAAGCAGTATGGAGGTTCTTCAAAAATTAAAAATAGAACTAGAACATGATTCAGCAATTTCACATCTGGGTATTTATCCAAAGAAAACAAGAACACAAATTCAAAAAACCATATTCACCTCTATGTTCATTTCAGCATTATTAATATAGCCAAGATATGGAAACAATTTAAGTGTCCATTGATGGATGAATGGATAAAGAAGATGTGATGCACACACACAATAGAATACTACTTAGACATAAAAAGAATCATATCTTCATTTGTAACAATATGGGTGGACCTTAAAAGTATTATGCTAAGTGAAATAAGTTCCAACATAGAAAGACAAATACCATATGATTTCACTTATATGCAGATTCTAAAAAACAAAACAAATCACCAAACAATCAAACGAAACCAATCTTATACATATATAGAACAGATTTGTGGTTGCCAGGGGTGAGACTGGTTTGGAGGGTGAGCAAAATGGGTAAAGGAGATCAAGAGGTACAACATAAAGACATGAAGATATAATGTACAGCATACTGACAGTTGGTAATATTGTGTGGTACATTTGAAAGCTGCTAAGAAAGTAAACCTTAAAAGTTATCACGGTAAGAAAAAATTTTTGTAGCTTTGTGATCATTTTGCAATATATACAAAGGTTGAATCATGTTTTACACCTGAAACTAATATAATGGTGTATGTCAATTACACGTCATTTAAAAAAAGAAGACAGGAACTTCTTTTGCATGTGTTAAATTTGATTGTTTTCTCTTGCTAAAAACAAAAAGTCAGGTATCGATAAAATTATTTTTTTGAAGGTGAAGTGTCTTTCTCTCTTAGCCTTTTAAAAAATTTTTTTCTCTGGTTTTTAGCAATTTTACTAAGATTTGCCTAGGCGTGGTTTTCTTTCTACTTATCTTGCTTATATTTTTTGCACTCTTCGATTTGTGGCTTGAAGTGTTTAATCAGTTTTGGTAAATTCTCAGCAATTATCTGCTCCGTTTATTTTATCTTGTCCTCTGGGACTTTAATTATACACATTTTAGATTTTTTTCATCATATTTTACATATCTATTATACCCTCTTTTGAATGATTGCGTCTAAGCTATCTTCTAATTCATTTTTTTCTTCAACTTTGTCTAATTTGATGTTAAACCTACCTCATTACATTCTTAATTTCAGATATTATAATTTTCTAGAATTTTTATTTCTTTTCTATAGTATTTATTTCTTTGCCGAAATTTTCTATTTTTCTTTAATTTTTTGAACATACTAATTATAGTTAAAGTCTATGTCTAATAGACCTAATATCTGATCTCCTATGTATCTATTTCTGTTGTCTTTTGTCCTCATGATGTCAGCGAAGTGTTGTCTTGTGGTATGCCTAATAATTTTTCGATCCAATGTCATTTACTTATGAAAACATCAGTGAGATCATTTGAAACTCTTGATAATCTTTAAGATGGATTTATTTTTTGCTTCTGGAAGGTAGTTTCAATGATTTAGAGCTGAGTATCAATTCTTACGATAACAAGTGCTACTTCTTGTTCACCCTTATACCTAGGGGATAGCCCTTTGGGTCTCAGCTGAAAGCCTAGAATTTTTCATGGCCTCTCAACCTTGGCAATTCCCGAACTGTAATTTTCCCCCATAGTCTCATAAATTTGCTGAAAAATTCTGCTCAGCTTATTGGCCTCTCAGCTAATGGTTTAAGAATTAGCTCATGTCTCAAGGGAAAATCAGCACAAAATGCTAGGTTCATCTCTTTGGGCCCCTTGCCTCTCTGGAAACTTGTCTCCCACCTTGATATGTATCTAGGATCTTCAAATAAGTTTTTTAAAAATATTTTTGTTCAGTTTGTCTAGTTGTTATTAGAAGAAATGTTAGTCTAAAGCAAAATATTCCACCATCCCTAGAAGAATCTGTTGCTATCTTTGAGTAGTGATCCATGAATTCTTTCATTCTCAAGTGTTCTAGTTTGGATGAAAAGTTATATGGTCACCTAATGGGGGCAATAGACTTGAAACATTGCATTTTGATAGAACCTATAGTAGTGAAGGGTTGACTGTGATTAATACATGGCATGTTTGCTTCTCTCACTTATTTGGTTCACTTCTCTGCCTTTCTTATATTTCAAGAGTTCTTTAGTAGCAAACAACTTCTGCACATTCAACAAGTGGCTCTAAGATAATTGTAGGGATGGTTTCGCCTTTAGGATATTCTGATCTAAAGGCTCAGGAAGGCATACTTTTGGCTTTTCTTAGTATCTATTATAGCCTTAGTATTTTATTCCTCAATTAGATAACTCCCTTAGCCTCTTCTCTCTTTGATTTACAATCTCTCTGGAGCTATTTCTAGTTAAAGTATAGACGTTAAAGGATTATGCAGCAACAAATGTGACCATGGATTGACTAAGCCAAAACTTACCTGAATTTGCCATTGACTAAAGAAAAACCAGCAGTTGTGTGTGTATTCCCAAATCCATCCTGTGAATTTGGGTGCATAGGTGTTGTTAATTTGAGTGAAAGTGTGGAGGAGATTTGTCTTAAATTCTCTGATGCACTGGAGAAAATCCAGGATTCAGGTCCTTAGGTGAAAGCATTGTACTAAGGTAAATGCAAATAGTCCAACTGCTTCTTCCTTTAGGTTTGACATTTTGTCGCTTTGGCCTTGCTGAAGATATGGCAGGGATGATTTTTTTTGGCTCTAATTCACTAACTTATAAGTAGGTGTTTTTTTTTTCTGTTCCTCAGCTTCATTCCAGTATTTTTTTTCCAGTATTTTTTTTAACTGCCATTTTCCCGCCCCCCATCCCCGCCCCCCGCCCCGGAAAGAAGTAACCCTATGGCATCTGGATTCATTTACCTTACTAAATGTCTCCACAGGCCCTGGTGAAAAGAGGGATCAAGGCGATGCTCATGACTGCTGATGATGGACAAGAAATAATAAGAGGCTACTTGAATAAGGGTACAATTTTGGGTTTTCCCTGTTTTCTCTACTAGTTAAGTCTGAAGCAGAACAGGAGTCCCTCAGATGCTTCATTTTTTTTCATTTCCCATGGATGAGCACCCATAGTTTTTGGTTCAAAGTAGTGAGGGCTTCCAGTTAAAGCTGAGTTAAGGAACCAGTCCCTACTTTGCTGCTCCACCAGGGGTTACCCACAGAGCATCAAAAGTGCAGAACACTTACTCCATCCTCTTAAGCCTTAGTGGCTAAAGTGGGGCCTGGCCAGGACCAAAGTAAATGCCTTCTCTGTTATTACCAAATGACCATGACTGAGTGACAGAAAGTGGATATGAGGTCAGATAAATAGTATTGTCATGGGCCCAGCCTCAGGATCTCATAGGGTAAATAAGCCTAGGGGATAAAAGAAGTAGAGAAACATGGAATAGAATTATAAGGAAGAAATATGGGTAAATACAAATAAAAAAGGGAAAAATGTGTACAAACAGAGTCAGAGATCAGTGCTTTTTGAAATCCTTTAACCCAAGCAGTTTTATCAGGTCCTTTCTCCTGTGTTGGTCTCTCCTCAGACTTTTTGGTAGTTCTTCATTTTGTAGTAGGAAAGGCAGAAATAGTATTCTTAATTAGAAGCCAGGAGACCTATAATCAAGTTTTAGGTCTTAGACTATTTTGAGCTCATTTTTTTTCATTTACTCATAAGTATAAAGTGGTTTATTTTAACTGCCCTTTTTATTCTCTGGGTCATCCATTATAAATGTTAAACAAAGGGATGTGTTTGTATAGTGAATGTATGGATACAAATGTAGAATCATATTTTTATTATTAACTGTAAGCCATAAACTGTTAATGTGAAATATCTGTGAGGTGTGTGTGCAGGAGGTGTTGAGACCCAGCTCTCCATCCTGGATCTAGTAGTAAGCCCGCCTTACCCCAACCCCGACCTGACAGTGCTTGTAGTGGGATCTACAAAAGAGTTTCTCTTTTCCCTCCACAGTGATTGCCACTGTACACATGAAGAATATAAAGAAAGAAACTTATAAAAACCTCTTTTCAATTCAGGTAAGGACATTTCAGAGATAGGAGTTGTTTTGATTCTTGCTCTTGCTAAGATCTCAGCTTATTTGTTAGGGAGATTCTCAGCAGTGATTAGTTCAATTAAAACTTGGACCTGTTATGCCTTTGAAATACCTGCTCTAGGTGGTTTTAGGTAGAACTAAATTAAATTTGCATGCCCCAAATGCCTGGCCCATAGTCCCTCGGTAGTATACAGGATGGGAAACATAACATACTAGAAAGGCAGCATCAGTGGAAGTTCTCACAGCAGTCCAGAGACTATCTGCCCCCTACCCTGAAGTGACATGTCAGGTTTCAGGGAGTGGAAACACAGATATGAGTGAGAGCCATCATGGCAGAGGAGCCTCAAGCTCAGTATAGGAACCAACCAGTATCCCCTGTCATAGCTCTATAAGTATAGCTTCCTGGTTGACTAAGGTGATCTCTTGGTTTCAAGATACACTATACTCAGAAAGCTATGGCTCACAGTAGGAATTTATACATTATTTATAGTCCTCCAGTTCTGATGCTATTTGCTAATAATAGGCCATTTTACCATAGCAATCTGGCTGATAACATGGGTAACATTCTATCTTTATCAGGTTTTCAGGTGGACCTACAGTGAATTTGCATGGGCAAAGAGGAAGGATTTTGTTAACCCTTTATTCATCCCCATTGACCTTTAATTACTTAAGACAAGAAATGTAAATAGCTCAGAATAGCAAGTGATAATTACAATAAAAGCATTAATGTATAACTGGAGATTAGAGTGTGACATAGATTTCTATCACCAGAGGAGATGAGTGGTTACATGTTTTATTTTGCACAGGACTGAACTATGGTATGAGGAGCAAAAGAAGCATCTGTTAATTGCCATCAACATAAGGCAATGCCTCTGTTCTATATTCTATAAAAAGTTAAACCCCCAATCTTATCCTCCTGCAGTCTGAGACCACCAAGATTTAGAGAGGAGTACAAAGGGATGTGTGTCCAACCATAACAGCTGGACCAACATCAGGTAATGGTACAAGTAGTACAGAGATGTGCAGAGATCAGAGTGAGTGCATTCCAAGAGAATAGGAAGAGAGAACATAATTTCTGGGGCAAAGTAAACACTCAAATAGATGCTAACATGATAATGACGATGGATAAAAAAATGGAGCAATAAAACCAGTGGAATCAAGGGTTAAAAGTGCTATGCCTACAGGGAGCAAAATCCTGAAAATGAGGTCATTTATTCATTCAGTCAATCGATAAATGTTTTTAGCACCTACTATTTGCCAGTTATGTACTTTTCAAGGCAATGTGGATAAAGCTGTGAATAAAACCCACAAAATTACCACTTTGGAACATATATTTTAGTGATGAGACAAGTAAACAAAGGCAAATACAGAGTATGAGATAGTAACAAAAGCTAGGAAACATTATATAATAATATTTATATGCACAGCTTTTAGTTTATTTCACCTTTCTTTTTTTCATGTTTATTTTTTCAATTATCATATAAGAAACTATTCATTTTATTCCCATCTTGCAGATGAGGAAACCATGACTCAAAGGTTAAATTACTGATTTGAGATCACATGTGGATAATCATATTATTCAATAGAACACTCCAGGCTTAAACTCAAACCTTCTGCATACAAATCCTATGCTCTTTTCACTGTTTTATACTATATACCATCTAAATACCTTCTCTGATGAGAGAAGGATTTATTGTGATATGAGAGTTTCACAAGGCGAAAGCCCAGGTATGCTTCCTAGCACAACCTCGAAACAAAGAAGCAATTCTTAATGGCTGTGTGAGCACGAGCCATGACTGTACTCTCAGGGCTCAGCCCAAATGGAGCAGGCAAAACCACGGAACTCCCAATCTTTCCATGAAAGAAGTCTATCTACATACTTTAAAAGATGCTGCCTGAGGGCCAGGCTTCTAATTTATCAGGCATCTAAGGCTGCGATCTTTGCAAGTCCTGGGAAAGTGGAAGACACCTCTCATACCTCCTTCCAGCCTATTCCAATAATAAAACCAAATTACCAGGAACTCTCTAGAAGGAGCTTATACACACATCTGAGGCCCAAATTTTACAGCAGCCACCTGAAGAATAGGTCCCTGGATCTCTTGGCCCTAATAGCCTGCAGGACTTGTATTCATACATCCCATAGGACTGTAGCAAACAAACAGTCCTTAATGGGTGCAGAAGCACCTCCACTCCCATCCCACTCACTGTGGGTATACACATTGGCCCAACACGGAGGAAATGGGGAAAAATGCCCATCTCCCATTTTTTTCCAGATAAGGACTTAGCAACATATTTTCCCAGCTGGTAACTGAGAGTCCAGTTTTTAACCAGCCTGAATGTAGGTGCTGACTCTGATATTCTCCTTTGAGATGCTGACAGGTCATGGCACACCCTCAAATACTGTGAACTACTAAAAACAAAGAAGGCATTTTGAACAATCACAAAAGTTTGAGAGACAACCAGAAGCTTAGGCTGAACTAATTATTGAGGTTCATCTCCTATATGAGACAATTCTGTCAAAACTGGGAAAGGAGGCTGTTTTATCGAATGCACAGAAACCAACATAGAGAATCAAGGAAAATGAAGAAACAATAAAATATATTCTAAATAAAAGGCGAAAATAAAACTCCAGAAATATATAAGTGAAACGAAGATAAGTGATTTACCTACTAGAGGGAGGGTTCAAAACAATAGTCAGAAAGATGCTTACCAAAGTCAGGAGAGTAATACATACACAAAGTGTCAATTCCATCGGAGAGATAGAAAATATTAAAAAGTACCAAACAGGAATCACAGAGCTGAAGAATACAATAACTGAACTGAAAGATTCATTTGAGAAGTTCAGCATCAAACTAGGCAAAGTGAAAGAAGGGATCAGCAAACTCAAAGACAGGGCAGTGGAATTTATCCAATGTGAAGAAAAAAAAAAAAAGATTGCTTAAGGGATTTATGAGACACCATCAAACAGATTAATATACATATAGAGGTCCCAGAAGAAGAAAAGAGGGTGAAAGGGACAAGAAGCTTATTTAAAGAAATAATGACCATGAGCTTTCCTAACTAGAGAAATATAATCCAGATCTAGGATGTCCAGAGAGTTCTCAATAAGACGAATCCAAAAAGATACATGCCAAGACACACTATAATTGTCAAAATTTAAAGAAAAAGAAAGAATCTTAAGAGCAGCAAAAGAAAAGCAGCTTGTAACAAGGGAACCCCCAAAGGACTATCAGCAATTTTTTCAGCAGGAAAATTGAGGCCAGAAGGGAGTGAGATGATATATTCAAAGTTTTGAAAGAAAATAATTGCCATCCAAAAATACTCTACCTAGCAAAGTTCTTCAGAATTAAAGGAGAGGTAAAAGTTTTCCAAAAAAAGCTAAAGGAATTCATCACCACTAGACCAGCCTTATAAAAAATGTTAAAGTGAATTTTTCAAGCTGAGATGAAAAGATGATAATTAGTAACAGGAAAACATTAATATATAAATCTTGCTGGTAAAGGTAAATATAGTTCAGAATAGTCTGATGTTGTATGGTGATGGGTAAATAACTTGTAACTCTGAGATGAAGGTTAAAAGACAAAACTATTAATAATAACTCTAAGTACAATTTGTTAACAGATACACAAAGTAGAAAGAAATAGTTACATGTAAAACATAAAAGGTCATGGGAGTAAACAACATGTAGAGCTTTAGTATGAGAAGATAAGTTGTTACTAGCAAAATAGACTATTATAAATACAGGATGTTTTATGTAAGCTTCTTGGTAACCATAATGCAAAACCTTGTAGTAGATGTACAAAAGAGTAAGAGAAAGCAATCAAAACATACCAGTACAGAAAATCATCGTCACAAAAGAAGACAGCAAGAGAGGAAGAAAGAAACAAAGGAATTACAGAACAACCAGAAAAACATTAATAAACACAACTGCAAGTCTCTACCTATCAATAATTACTTTAAATGTAAATGGATGAATGAATTATAAAAGAAGACCCAATTATATGGGTCTCTTGCCTACAAGAGATGCACTTCAGCTTTAAGGATCCATATAGACTAAAATGGAAGGAATGGAAAAAGATACTTCATGCAAATAGAAGCCAAAAGACTCCAGGGAGAGCTAAACTTATATCAGACAAAATAGACTTTAAGATAAAGTTGGTATCAAGAGTAAAAGAGGTCTTTATGTATTGATAAAGGGGTCAATTCATCAAGAGAATATAACAATTTTAAACATTTATGCACCTAACAGAGGAACGCCTAAATATGTAAAACATATATTGACAGATCAGAAGAGAGATAGACAGGAATACAGTAATAATAAGAGACTTCACTACCGCAATACTAGAGAGATCATTCGGACAGATAATAAATAAACATTAGACTTAAATTACTTGTTAGACCAGATAGACCTAATAAACATACAAAAAAATTTCAACCAATAATAGCAGAATGCACATTTTTTTTTCAAGCTCATATGGAACATTCTCCAGGATAGATCATATGTTAGGCCACAAAACAAGTTTTAATAAGTTTAAGATTAAAATTATATTAAGCCTCTATTCTAATCACAATGGTAGGAAGCCAGAAATCAATTATAAGGAGAAAAACCAGAAAATTCACAAATATGTAGAGATTAAACACCATGCTTTTGAACATCAAATGGGTCAAAGAAGATACTAAAAGGGAAATTAAAAAATGTATTGAAACAAATAAAAATGGAAACACAACATACCAATATTTATGAGATGTAGCCAAAGCAGTTCTACGAGGGAAGTTTATAGCAATAAATGCTTACATTAAGAAAAAAGAAAGATCTCAACAATTTACACCTGATGCAACTAGAAAGAGAACAAACTAAGGTAGCTCAAATTTAGTAGAAGGAAGGAAATAAATCATAGTAGAAATAAAATACTTATTAACTATATAGATATTTAAATAATAAAATGATATAGGAAAGAGAATAGAAAAGATCAATGAAGCCAAAAATTAGTTTTTAAATAAACAAAAATTGACAAACATTCAGCGAGACTAAGGAAAAGAAGACAATAAGTGAAATTATAAATGAAAGCAGAAAATTATAGCTGGTACCACAGAAATACAAAGGATCATTGGAAACTACTACAAACAATTATATGCCAACAGATTAGGTAACCTAGAAGAAATGGATAAATTCCTAGAAACATAAAACCTACTAAGTGTGTATTATGAAGAAATAGAAAATCCGAACAGACCAATTACTAGTAAGAAGAGTGAATCAGTAATGAAAAACATCCCAACAAAAAGTTCAAGACTAGATGGCTTCACTGGTTATTTCTAGTACCAATCCTTCTCAAATTCTTCCAAAACATAGAAGAAGAGGGAACAATTCCAAGCTTATTTTATGAGGCCAGCATTAACCTGATGCCAAAGGCAGATAAGGACACTATAAGAAAATTGAATCCTAGGCCAATATCCCTGATGAACATAGATGCAAAAAACCCTTAAAATATTAGTGAACTAAATTCGACAATACATTAAAAGGAACATACACTACAACCAAGTGGGATTTGTTCTTGGGATGCAAGAATGGTTTCACATATTTAAATCAATAAATGTGATCCATCCCATTAACAAAGGATAAAATTTATATGATAATCTCAGATGTAGAAAAAACATAAAATACAACATTCTTTTGTGATAAAAATGCTGAACAAATTAGGTGTAGAGGACATATACCTTAACGCAATAAAGGCCACATGTGACAATCCCACAGTCCACATCATACTGAGTAGTGAAAAGCTGAAAGCTTTTCCTCTAAGATCAGGAACAAGACAAGATTGCCTACTCTCGCCACTTTTATTAAACTAGTACTGGAAGTCCTAGCCAGAGAAATTAAGTAAAAAAAAGAAATAAAAGACGTCTGAGTCAGAAAGGAAGAAATAAAACTATCTCTACTTGCCGATGACATATACCATAGAAAACCCTAAAAAGTCCACCAAAGAATTGTTAGAACTAAGGAAAGATTTTAGTGAAGTTAGAGAGTACAAAGTCAATATATAAGAATCAATTGTGTTTTTATACACTATTAACAAACTATCAGAATGAAAAATTAAAAAAAAAATACCATTTACAGATTCAATGCAATCCCTATCAAAATTCCAGTGGCATTTTCCACAGAAATAGAAAAAAAAACTCTAAAATTTGTATAGAATCACAAAAGACCCCAAATAGCCAAAGCAATCTTAAGGGAAACAAAGTTGGAAGCATCGCATTTCCTGATTTCAAACCACATTACAAACATACAGTCATCAAAACAGTATGGTATTGGCATAAAAATAGACAATGAAATCAATGGAAAGACTAGAAAGTCCAGAAATAAACCTGTGTTTTTATGATCAATTTTCAGTAAAGGTGCTAAAAATATACAATAGGGGAAAGGATAACCTCTTCTACAAATGTTTTTGGGAAAACTGGATAGTCACATACAAAGGAATGAAACTGGACCTCTATCTTCCATCATAAACAAAAATCAACTCAAAATGGATTAAAGACTCAAATGTAAGACTTGACACTGTAAAACTCCTAGAAGAAAACATGGAGCTGAGCTTGATTTTGGTCTTGGCAATTATTTTTATTTATTTTTTATTTTAGATGTGACACCAAAAGCAAAGGAAACAAAAGCAAAAATTAACAAGTGGAACTGCATCAGACTAAAAAGCTTTTGCACAGCAAAGGAAACTTATAGACTAGGAGAAAATATTTGCAAACCATATATCTGATATGCCTCTGGAATATCCAAATATATATAAGGAACTCACACAACTCAATAGCAAAAGAACAAATAACCCAATTAAGAAATGAACAAAGGACCTGAATGGCATTTTTCCAGTGAAGACATACAGGTGTCCAACAGGTACATGAAAAGATGTTCAACATCCTTAATCATGGGGGAAATGTATATCAAAACCACAATAAGATATCACTTCACACCTGTTATGATGTCCATTATCTAAAAGACAGAAGATAATGCTGGGGAGGATGTGGAGAAAAGAGAACCCTTATAAACTGTTGATGGGAATGTAATTTGGTATAATCACTGTGGAAAACAGTATGGAGGTTCATCAAGAAATTAAAAATAGAACTGCCATATGATTCAGCAATCTTATTTCTGGGTATATATGCAAAAGAAAATCCTGAAGAGGTATCTATACTCCCATGTTCACAGCAGTATTATTCACAGTAGTCAGGTTATGGAAACAGTCTAAGTGTGTGATGATGGATAAATAGATAAAGAAAGTGAGTATATTCAGACTTAAAAAGGAAAGAAATCTGTCATTTGTGATAACGTGAATGAACTCGATAGCAGTATGCTAAATGAAATAAAACAGACAGTGAAAGACAAATACCATATTGTATTATTTATATGTGGAATCTTTAAAAAAAGCAAACTCATGAAACAGAGAGTAGAAAAATGGTTGCTAGAGGCTGGGGGAGTCAGGGGCAGTAGGGAGAGGTTGGTAAAAAGAGATAAACTTTCACTGATAAAATAAGTTCTGAGGATCTAATATGTAATATACTGACTATAGTTAGTAACACTGTATTGTAGAATTGAAATTTTAGAGTAAAACTGAAATATTCTTACCAAAAAAAAAAAACAACTAAAAATAAGAATTGGAAATGAATCTCATGCTAAAGGTAAAACTCACTTGGTGGCATCTTCAAAATTTTGGAGTATTTTCATGTGAAAGGGAAATTCTTTATAGTACTAGAGAACAGAATTAGTTTCAGTGGGTAAAATGAATAACAGCATATATTGGTTAACATAAAAGTTGTAATTTCTAACTATTTGAATTCTTCAAAAATGGAATGAACTGCCTTGTGTGGCAATGAATTCCTCAGTACATGAAAAAAAGTGGCTACAAAATGCTTGTATGTAGTTCACTATTTAGAAATGGCGATGCCTACCTCAGGTAAGGAGTGATACACTAGAAAATCTCAAAAAAAATTTCTAATGTAAGAATCTGATTTGGGGATTCTATGAGATTGAGATGAAAGAAGCTGCCGGAGCTTGAACCACATGAGTTTAATTTAATTAACCTTAAAGGAGTAAGAATATTATTTTTAGTATTGAATAGAATTTTCTAAAAATGTTAATTATGAAGAATGCCAGGCATAAATATACATAAAGATAAGTCAAATAACATGATTTGGTGGTGGATCAAGTTAGCAATATTTTCTTTTACTTTCTTTGAAGCATTTGGCAGCTTGGGCATGACAAGGATGCTATAGGATTGTGTCCCAGAGTTGGAGGTTATAACAACAGTAGGAGCAGAAATTCAAAGGATGGATTAACTCTGCAGCACTAGAAGGAAAAAAACTGAAAAGGCTAAATTTGGAGTCTAGGCATGAATAGAGTGTCTTCATTAGTGCCAATGGCTTTGAAGGATGAAGGAACTAGAGATGACACAGGGATGGCAAAGGGAAGAATGGGAACTGAGAGATGTGTGAGAATTCTGGAACTTAGGAATTAACTTTCATTTAATGGGATTCAACATTTTTGGCAGTTTGTAGTGCTTCCTCTGCATCAGGCAGTTCCTTACTAACCCTCTATACTGGTTACTCAAGGGAATGAAGAGATTCTTTTGTTCTAGAAAGGGAAATGCAGCAATGACAGTTGATTCTACTGAAGCCTGAGTGAGAAGGCTAGTGAAACCACAGTAATAACAAGAGCAGGAAAATTATGTAAGATGGAAGGGTAGAACTCAGAGATTGTGAGCAGTCAGGCTATGTTCTGAGTTGTAAAGGGTTTATGTGAGAACTGAACCTTATAATTCTCTCCTAAACAATTCAGGGCTTCTCAATTGACCCCACTTTAATAAATTGACACTTTATTTTTCTCAGGGTCTTAGCCCCATATTAATGATGGTATATACAACAAGCTCTTCGGATAGTTGGGGCCATAGCCACCATACTTTGGATTCGCATGGTGAGTACTCCTTAGTTTCTTTCACAAGAGAATGGATGACATAGATGCCACTAGTCTTCCCCCCTCCCCCTGCTGATTAGAGTACTAGGGATTTAGGGCACAAATCTGCCAAATCTTATGGCTTTTTGAGAATTAATGTGATTAAGTGGACACCTTACAAATTTTCAGTCAGGATAGTGGAATAGGTAAATGCTGTGATTACCTCCTCTCACAACCACATCAAAATTACAACTAAACTATAGAACAACCATCATTGAGAATCACTTGAATTCTAGCTAAACAAAGGTTCTGGCACTAAAGATACACAGAAGAAGCCACACTGAGACTGGTAAGAGGAGTGGAGATGCAGAATGGGCTAGCCCCATACCTGCCTGTGGCATTTAAAAATTGAGAGGTATATTTCAGCTGCAGAAGTGCCCTCTGAGGAGCAAGGGGTCCTGGCCCCACACCAGGTTCCCCAGCCCAGGGTTCCAGTCCTGGGATGAGAAGTCTTCACAACTTCTGGCTGTGAAAACCAGCAGAGATTGTGGCTAAGTGAGACAGAGGGCTGTTGGAGTACCAAGCATCCCCTTAAAGGGCCCGGGCACAGGCTTACTCACTGATGAATTCACTTGTTCTGAACTCCAGTCCTGGGATAGCAGCTTGAAAGGTGCCAGAAACATGCAGGGAGGAACTGGGCTGTTTGGCTTTAGGGCAAGGGCTGGAGGGCAGCTTTCTACCAGAAGAAGTGCTGGCAGAAGCCATTGTTCGTTTGTTGTGTCCTTCCACTACCCAGGCAGGTGCCATAACTGAGTATCCATCAACCTAGCTAACATCACCTTGCCCTGGTGATTCTCTTAGGCCTTGCCTGACTCAACTTGTGGGCCTACCCAAGCCTTTTACAGTGGTTTTCCCCTACAAACAGCCTGTCTTGGTTCATGCTGTGAACTTTCCTAAAATCTCTCAAAAGTTCTAAACCCTAAAAAAGCAACATCTGCCTTAGAATGCTTTATACCTCTTGCTAAGCAGCCCCAAACACAGCACTAGTGGCAGCCTGCCTCAGTTCACAGCTTAGCCTCTCACAGGCATCTCCAAGCCCAGCATAAGTAACAACAATCTGCATATCACTTTGTAGCCCATAACAAGTGTGACTTTGTGGCTGACCTTGGCCTACACCAGAGCCTCTCCCAAGAAGTCTCAGAACCAGCACACCTGGTAGCCACCTTCAGACCACACCAGAGCACACTCAACCATTGCCACAAATGACACACTCAAAGGGCAGACTCAGCAGGCATCAGAGCCTTGCTAAAGCAAATCTCGCTCGATAAGGCCAGCCCCTGCACAACAGCTCCTCCGCTGTAGTCATAGCCAGTCCTAATAACCCGTCAACCTGAGGATCAGTCTCTTTCACTGACACGCCAAGAGCAGTTGAGGCTTAGCTACAACAGGGGACACACAACCCATATAAGGGACCCTCCAGGAAAATCCAGATCAGGTGACCAGGGAGATAGTGCCACTGGCCCCCACAGGACACTATATAAGGCCACTCTTCTAAGACTGGGAGACATAGCAATTCTACCTAATACATAGAAATAAATACAAGGAGGCAGTCAAATGAGATAAAGAAACATGTCCCAAGTGAAAGTACAGATCAAAGCTCCAGAAAAAGAACTAAACAAAGTGGATACAAGCAATCTGCCATATGCAGTGTTCAACACACTAGTTTATAAGGGTACTTAATGACTTCAGTGGGAATTTCAACAAAGAGATAGAAAACATGAAAATGGAGATAGAAAACATAAAGAACTAGTCAGAAATTAAGAATATGATAGCCAAAATGAAGAATACCTCTAAGGTAGATTTGATGAAGCAGAGAATCAAATTGGTGATTTGGAAGACAAGGTAGCAGAAAACACCCAATTAGTACAGCAAAAAGAAAAAAGAATCCCCCAAATGAGGATAGTTTAAAGGGCCTCTGGGACAATATCAAGCATAAGAACATTCGCATCATAGGGGTACCAGAAAGAGAAGAGAGAGGGAGCAAGGAATTGAAAACCTATTAGAAGAAATAATGACGGAAAACTTCCCTAAGCTGGTGAAGGAAATAGACAGCCCAAATAAGATGAACCCAAACAGGCCCACACCAAGACACATCATAATTAAAATGCCAAAGGTTAAAGATAAAGAGAGAATCTTAAAAGCAGCAAGAGAAAAGCAGTTACCTACAAGGAAGATTCCATAAGGCTGTCAACTGATTTCTCAACAGAAACATTTTAGGCAAGAAGGGATTGGCATGAAATATTCAAAGTGTTGAAAAGCAAGAACCTATAACCAAGATTACTCTACCCAGCAAAGCTATCATTTAAAATTGAAGGACAGATAAAGAGCTTCCCAGACAAGAAAAAGCTAAAGGAGTTTATCAGCACCAAACCAGTATTTCAAGAAATGTTAAAGAGACTTCTTTAAAGAGAAGAAAAAAAAAAAGATATATGAATAATAAAATGTCAGTAACTACATATCTAGTATTTACACTACATTTACATTAGTTTAGATGTCAATGAATAAATGCTCCAATCTGAAAACATGGGGGTGGCCGAATGGATAAGAACACAAGACCCTTACATATGTTGTCCGCAAGAGAGTCAATTCAGATCGAAAGACACGCACAGACTGAAAGCAAAGAGATGGAAAAAGATATTTTGTGAAAATGGAAATGGAAAAAAAAAATGCTAGAGCAGCAATGCTTGTACCAGACAAAATAGACTTTAAAACAAAGACTAAGAAGAGACAAAGAAGGACCCAATAATTCCACTTCTGGGTATTTATCTGAAGAAACTCATAACATTAATTCTAAAAGATGCATGCATCCATGTTTATTGCACCATTATTTACAGTAACCAAGATATGGAAGCAACCTAAATGTCCATCAGTAGATGAATGGATAAAAAAATGATACATGTACACATTGGAATATTTCTCAGACATAAAAAAGAATGAAATGTTGCCATCTGCAACACCGTGGATAGACCTAGAAGGTGTTATGCTAAGCGAAATGTCAGAGAAAGAAATATTCTATGATTTCACTTGTATGTGGAATCTAAAAAACAGAACAAATGAACAAACAACAGAATCTAACTCAAAGATACAGAGAACATTCTGATAGTCGACAGATGAGAGGAGGGTTGGGGGGAAGGGATTAAGAGGTATAAATTGATAGTTACAAAATAGTTATGGAGGTGTAAAGTACAGCATAGGGAATATAGTCAGTAATATTGTAATGACTGTGGTGTCAGATGAGTACTAGACTTATCAGGGCGATCACCTTGAAAGTTATGTAAATGTCTAATCACTATGTTGTATACCTGAACCTAATATAATATTGTATGTCAACTATAATTGAAAAATAAAAATATTATATTTTATAAAAAGTAGAGACCTTACAGACATCTGTGTAGGTAAAATGATAGCATAGAATGGTCACCCCAGAGGTCAGTGAATTTTGAATTTTTAGCAGGGTTTCCATTCTGATTATAATTTGTTAAGGCTACTAATGTAATTAGAATGAATTGTTCTGACAGGGCAATTTAATGAATGTGTACTGGATGGAAGTAGAATGTTATCTGGTCTAGATTATCTGCCATGTCCTTCCGGGGGAGTTTACAAATATCATTAAAATATGATTTGAAGGTAAATGTTCTTCATGCTATGATTTCAGATCAGTCACTGTGAGAAGTTACTAAGTGCTTCAGAAACACTGAACTGGACACATATTTACCTAAGATAAAGATATACAAACAAATGTTTAATACATGCAGTTTGAAAACTCAACGAGATACTATTAATTCTCTCAAACTTTAATTCTCTCCCCCATTTCTCCTTTTCTGCTTATCTGCAGTGTTAATGAAAAACGTGCATGAAATGTTCAACTTGAGGTTCTCCTTCAACTTCTACATGTTCCATGGTGGCACCAACTTTGGCTTCATTGGTGGAGCTTCTTCTTTGAACAGTTATCTCCCTGTGGTCACCAGCTATGGCAAGTACTTGTACCCCACAGTTGTCTCCAACCTAGGCTACTCCCCCATTTGAGAGTGGAGCTTCTTGAGGTGGGCCTCTGAGACCAGTCTTTGGAACTGTTCCTCTCTTTGCCTTTAACATATGCTGGGGGTTGACGTTTTAATATTTGTTCTTCTTGACAGTGCTAGAACTCACCCACCGCTAGAATGTAGGCTGTCTGGGACTTTGCAAGCTGAGAATTGGCAGCTCAGTCGTGTCTATCCGCTGTGCAGTCCCTTGTTCTTAGCGGTTCATTGTAAAACTAGTTATTTGGATCTCCCGACAGCACTAAGGTATTGATTAATAGGTCTTCCCCAGTCTACAAACCAAGAGACCAAGTGAAAAGTCAAGGGTGAAAGAAAGAAATGAGTTCAATTAGAAATCGAATAGGAAGGAGAACCTACTGGATTAGAGTAGCCTTGGGCTCTCAGACAGGGCTTACTGGATACCCAGGAACTGGTGCTATTTGCCTCTAATCAAAAGCTCTAACCAGCATGGCAGATGTCTCCTGGTTTGAACTAACTGGGACTTAGTATTTTCTGTCTAATGGCAAAAGTTTTTGTCCCAGAGCTGTTGTATTAAGGATCCTCTTGCTCAGTACTAAACTCTCATCCTTTCTTTTACTGAAGCTAGGGCTTTCTTATAGAGTGACATATTTATTTATATTTTTCAGACTATGGGGCACTGCTGACAGAAGATGGAAGATATACACCTGAGTATTTCACTTTTCAACAGTTTTTTAACTCTGTTATAGGTACTAGCAATAACCTCATCCTGAATGATAACTCAGACCCTCAAGTGACAAGGGGAGCGAAGGCACATCCCAAAGATGTTTTTTTGGGGGGAGATGTCCAGTTTACTCTAGTTTATTTTATCATTTGGCACTGGGGATTCAAATATGAACAAGATACAGAGCCTACTCTCTAAGCATTCAACATCTAGGGCTGTGTTGCTTAGTCTTGGCTGTGCATCAGAATCCTTTGTGGAACTTCTAAAACCAAGGTGCCGGCCCTTCCCAGAGCTATAAGTTTGTCTTGGTTGAAATGAGGAGGAAGGGGAAGAATCTGAGCATACATATTTTCCCACTGCATATTAGGAGATTCTGATGAGCAGCCAGGGTTGATAACTACTGATCCAGCAGTGGGATTGATGTGCCACCTGCTTTTCTAGGACAGCAGGGCACCCTGCCTCAGAGCCTATGGATATGAAAGGAATCCTACTCAATCATTGTCTGCCTTATGACTCTTCCTGAACTTGGGATTGCATGCCCTGTGACTATGTCCTTCATTCTTAGTGGCTTTGGAAGAGCAGAGTACATTGTGCCCTTGAATGTGGTTGAGGGAAGATTCTGGTATGGCTTAGCCTCCTATTTTTCATTTCAGAGGTTCCCATGGCCCACCAGCCAGATTATAAACCTGTGGCTAAATATAAGTCAGTGATAACATCATACTTCATACCACTTTGGGACATCATGCCCTACCTGGAGCAGGTAGGCATTTTCTGGTCATAGAACCAAGGGATAGCCTTTGGACAGAAGAGAGAGGAGGGAAAGGCTTAGTTCAATGGAGTCTAGTCCAGGCTCTATCATGAATTGGTGAGCAAATTCAATAAATCATTCCTTTTTATTGACTTCAACTTATTCATCTTAAAAAAAAATATATATATATATATATATATATATATATCACTGGCTAGCACATGCAGAGAAATATGAGGTAAGTTTGGAAGACAAAAGGGGGAATTAATATGTGACACTTAAACATTATTATTACAAATTATTTTTTATACTCTTGTCCCTAAGACTCTTGGGGCCACTCTTTTGGAAAAGTGGGCTTTGGGTAGGGGTTTCTAAAATGTTTCTTTCCAGCCAAGCTTCAGCCTGGTTTTTGCTCCTGTTTCTTTCACAGCCCATTATGTCTGCCAGGCCAATCTGTATGGAGAAGCTGTCTGTGAACCAAGGGAGTGGTCAGTCCTATGGGTACATACTTTATGAGACTGTCATCTTCAGTGGAGGCATCCTCACCTCAAGGGGTCATGTTCGAGATCGGGGTCAGGTAGGGAACAAAGGGTGGGTCCCAGTGGCTCTTCTCTGTTAGTAAAATCCAATGATATTTCTGAGGTGAATGACTAAACAATAGTCAAACATCTTTGACCTTCAAAAAAATCACTGTTTCTTAACCTCTGTCCCTTCACTGTCCCTTCACTGAAATGTTTTATATGTAAGCGAAATGTAGAAATATAAGTCTAAGGTATGTATTCATTCCTGGAACGGTAGTCACTGAACTCTTATGGGAGTTAACGGTGTTTCTTAAGAAGACTTGGGAAGAGCTTCAGAAGTCCCTGTACTTATTGCACAGCAATCTCTAACATTTACATAGCACATTACAGTTGGCTCTTCTCATTTCATTTTCAAAATACTCATCTAATGTATTTATTACAAATGAGGAAATCTCAGAGAAGTTAAATGACTTTCAAAGGATATTTGACTAGAAAGTAACAGAGTCAAGGTTAAAGGCTTCATGATCTCACTCCAAGAGCCATTTTCTCCAGTTCTTGATGAAATTTTCTTGCTCTTTATACTCTCTGTGTGGTCTATATCATCTTCTAAGGCTTCCAATATTCCTTTATGACTCCAACCCTCCCCTTCTCCTTAGTTGAAGACCCATATTTCTTGCTTTTTGCATAACATTTGTTTCCACTTAGAAGTATGTTCCACTGACTTCTGAAACTCATGTCCAAAACCAAATTTATTAGCTTCCTGAATAAACCTCATGTTATAGTCTTCACATCAATTCATAAACTCAAGGCCTCCCAACCTGAAAATGATGCTTTCATCCTCCCATTATCCTATCTTCACACCTTAATGTCAACTGGGTCCCTGCCTGTACGGTGCAACATTCCATGAATGGTCTTTTAAAATCAATGCTGTCACTGCCTTAGAAACATCTTTGGTATCTTGCTTCTACTACTGTTAGAACCTCATAGGTGATCTCCCTATGCCAGATAGCTCACCTTTGTCCTCTTCCTTGTGAAATCCCTCCCTCACAGAGTTTTCTTCCCAAGATAAAAATCTCATCATACTACTTACCCACTTTCAGTCTCTCATATTATCGCATCTGTGAAATAGTCTGAATTTTGCCGTTGGTTAGGATTTGTTATTCTCTTGTCTGTACTGTCCATCTATAGCTCCACGTTTGCTATTGTGGAGTGTTCTAATGATTTCTTTGTTTAACTCTCTGAGTTGCTCAACGGCTAGGGTTGTGTTTTAACCTGGGTGACTCCAGCCCCAGGGAAATATTTAGTTCTTCAGTAGGCGTTCAGTAAATGATTATAGAGTATATAGTAATTAGACTTTAATAAGCTTAAAATGTGAACCCTGTGTTCTGTATAAATTAACATTTCTGTTTTTAATCCTTGTGGATTTTAATTTTTATGATGTCCTAGTCAAATTTCACTTAAAAAATTGTGATCTATCTCAGACAATCTCCAAATTATGTATTCTTCTCCAGTTTCCATGGCTAGGGCAGAGTCTGCTGGGCAGCTTAACCTGGGGCTGAAGTGATATAGTAGGTAATAGAAAAATAAATGAATTTACATTCAACTCATCCCTAAAATCAGATATAGTAATAGCAGTAGCCTTTCCAGATGAGAAACCAGGAAGACTAAATTCATTATAGAGGTGAACCCATGTGAGCAGGGCAGGCAGGCATCTTTTGCATCTAGAGATCCCCTGTCTCTCATTTTGTGATCATTTCTTTCACAATATTCATTCATTCTCTACTTACCTTTTCCCTTCATTCCCTGCAGGTTTAAATTTTCCTTTCCTTCCTTGCCCTACAGTGGAGCCAGGGCCTGGATTAGGTATCAGTCTACTCTTCTCTGGACTTTGTGTCATGCATCTCATGTCTCTACTACTGCTTTAAACATGCTTTTTTTTTTTTTTTTTTTTTGTGAATTCGTAGTCAGCTTGTAGTTTTCTGGGAGACAAAGAATCATTTCTCTAGAACTTGACATTTTCTTTGCTTTTCCAAGGCCCCTTTTCCCATTTTCTTTGTGAGGACCTAATGGTAGTTTCCTCTTTCTTTGACAGGTGTTTTTGGATCAGCAATATATAGGAGTCCTGGATCGTTCCACGAAACAGCTGACCATTCCCAGGGAAAATGTATATAATCCAATGTTAATGGACTAACAATTCTAGCACCTGCCTAGGCCCTAGGCTCAATTGTAAGCGTGGTCTGGCCCCATGGTAGCCTATTTCTCTTCAACTGCCCTTGGCATTGCTCCTTATATAGGAGCCAGACGGGGATGAGGGAGAGCTATGTGTACCTCTGAGGTAAAAGTGTATATGCTTTGTGTGAGCAGAGCATTTCTGTGTTTGATATTTGTTGTTCAAAAAACTGTGAGTTGGTCACCAGCCTCAGTAGAATCTCTGGTAAAATGTATAAGTGACTCTTATTTCCTGAAAGGCTAAGGAGGGGGGTGCGGTGGGGAGCAGGAGCCCAAAGGGTTGGCTTGACTCTGATCTAGAGGTCTGTAGGCTTGCTCTACCATCACCCTACTTATGACCTAATCTTAGTTCCACAGGAGACCTAGGAGGTCTACAAAAGAGTGCATGAGTGGTCACCATTCTGGCTGGTCTGTGTTGGACAGGTATCCAAGGATTACCTGAAATTGAGGATCTTAGTGGAGAATCAAGGCCGACTTGCCTATGGGCAGGATATCAATAATGAGAGAAAAGGTGGGCCCCAGAATGGAGAAGCTTGAGACTTGAGGCACCAAATTCCTTTTGTTCTTCCCTCGGGCTAAGGAAAGTTATGTCCAGGTACATGGTTTGGAAGAGAGTAGGATGTCTCAAACAATGAGAAACCTGCGAGGAAACTATAACCAAGGCTTGCTTTGATGGGAAAGGATGATGATGATGTCCTTTCTCCTAGGTTCCCACAAGGATGTTCTCCAGTTCCCAAGCCAGTGCACTGCCTTTTTGGTAGGATAGCTGTAGAAATGCCCTTGGAGGATTAAGTGTTAGAGTTTGAGTTTTCCTTCTCTGGAGCCCAGTGCCTGTGTCTTGTCCTTCCCTTAGTCTTCCCCTTGGGCTCCAGGGCACAGAGTCATGCACCGAGTACTTTGACCTACCTGAGAGTTAAAGTTAGCCTGAGCCACTGTGCTAGAATTTTGGTGACTTCTGCACTATTAGAGATATATGCACTACTCTAAGAGGTGTACATGTACACTCAGGAGGAAGAATCTATGTAAGAATTTATAGAAACCTTCCTTCTAATGAAGCCTGGAAAGCGTCTTCCTTCAGGGGAGCCCTGACCACAGCCAGTTCACATCTTTGTGTCCTTCCTGCTTCCTTCATGCTCCCTTTCTTCCTTCTTCTACAGGTTTAACTGGGGATATCTATCTGAACAAGTCCCCATTAAGAAGATTTAAAATATATAGTCTGGAGATGAGCACTAAATTCCTACAATGGTAGGTGCCAACTGTTGACTCAAGGTGACTGGCCAAAGATGGTAAGCATTTAGAAATGAAACTCAGAGACTATCCAGACTAAACCCCTTGGTTTTCAAATAAGAGATCAAAATCCAGAACACTGAAAGAAGTGAACCCAAGTTTTGTAGTTGTCTGGGGCACAATGGTGACCGTCCTCTAGTTTACCCAACTCCTGGTCTGCTGTTTTACTTCCCAAGTCATACACCCTAAATGGCATTTGCCTGTGCTGTAGGAAGGATACCTGGCTCCAGCAGAAAACAGACTTACCTCAAAAGTCACAAATGACACATAAAGAAGGGCATGACCTTTCCACTTGTGTTTGACTCTCTTAGGGACATTCCTAACATGTGGAAACCAGTCTTACTCCAATTTCGGGGCCCTGCCTTCTTCCTCGGTATCCTGAAAGTTGGTAATTACCCCAAAGACACCTTTGTAAAGCTGGAGGTTAGTGATATTTCTCCCCTGCCTGTGTGCCCCACCCCCAACCTCCCATCCCAAAAGAACCTTTTAGAAAAAGCTCCTTGGTGCATGGGCCCTGCCCTGCAAATCTGGGCTCCCAGGGACCTTAGCTACTCTGCAGAGGCTGACCTTTCCTGTTGATGAGGATGCAAGGTGGAAGATAAACAAATATGACAGACAGACTAATGCGCTCTAGTATGGACAGCTATAGAATCCATGGTGAAGTTAGTGACCATGATCCACTAGTCCCTAGACATAATCTAGGATGTTAAGACCCATAGCACCCAACCTGTGGTGGGGATATTGTAGGTGAAATTCCAAGGCATACTTACTGCTACACCTGAAATTCTACAACTCTACCTAGGTTTTGGGCCCAGTATATTCTGATGAACACCTCATAGTAAATGGAAATGCCCTTCTCTGACTTGGGACATGAAATAGAAATCAGGGAGATGAAATAGAAATCATTGCCCTCCTCCTTGAGGCCTGCTTGTTGAGCCAACCTCAGGCCAGCAGCAGGAGCACAGAAATCTTCATGTCACCTCCCATCTGGGGCTATCCTGTAATCTATCCTGTGTGAGTGTGTCTAGGTCTATGATCATGGTATACAAGGGGTTTGTGTGTATGTGTGTGTGTGTGTGTGTGTGTGTGTGTGCGCGCATGCGCGTGTATGTATTTTCACTCCTTGTGTCTTTACATCTAGAACTAAGATCTTGAATCCTCTGTTCCAATCTTTTTTAGGGCTGGACAAAAGGAGTAATATTCATCAATGGAAAAAACCTGGGACGCTACTGGAATATAGGTCCCCAGGAAACACTTTACCTTCCAGGACCCTGGCTTCATCCTGGATTAAATAAAGTAAACTCCCCTCACTGTACTTCCCACCTCCCAATGCACTTTACTTGGACTCTGCCTTGCCTCAGGGGTTGAACTTGGACCTCACGGCATCCCCATCTTCTTGGCAGATCATCGTGTTTGAGGAATTTAAAGCTGGCACAATGATCCAGTTCACAGAGAAATCTCATCTAGGTATGGTGTTCTGGAGGGTAATAGGCAGAATCTGGGACAATCTTTTTGGATCTTTCTAGTTGAGATGGGGATAAAGAAGGCAGAAGGTACATTATTTCCCTGGAACCTGACCCCTTCCTCACTGCCCTTGCATGATAGCCAGATTTTCTCTTATACTAGTCACAACTCCACTCATCACCTCCCATTTTAGGCTGACCTAACTAGCCCACTCTGCTAATGGCCTTAACCTAACTCTCTCTGCCTCCCCTCCTTCCAGACATTTCCACTGTGCTTTCTGGATATCTATCTGTCTCATTGTAAACCAAGGTCCCAACATCCTCCATGTTTTGACTTTTATAAAACTTATATTTTCTACTGCTCTTCTTAAAAAATTTATTTTTAAATTTATTTTTCAATTACAGTTGACATAAAATATCATATTAGTGTCAGGCATACAATACAGTGGTTAGACATTTCGATAACTTACAAAGTGGTCACCACGATTGTCATACTGCCGCGTTCGATAATTCCAGGGCACTTTTTCCAGGCCCCCTTCTCAGGTTGCCATAGTCAAGGAACGCATGGCCCAGTCCCAGCAGGTGACAGTGTTGCAGGCTTTCTGGGCCTGTGCACAGTGAATGTCTGGCGTCTGTGTGCCCAGCCTCCCTTCCTCCACGTTCCCTTCGTTAGAGCCTTTGTGAGACTGATAAAGTGCCCTTTCTGCCCTGGACCTGGGACATACAATAGACCAATCAGACTTTCTTTTCCAGGATATTGAATCTTGAGCAGTATGACACAGAGTAGAAATTGATTGAGCTGAGTCATTTCAAGAGTCTTGCCGTGAGTAACCTACCAGTCCTGACACCTAAGTTTCTGGAACTACCCTGCCTTCTCTGTTTATCCCAAGCCCTGCTTTGGGTCTGCTATCTTCTTCTTAACCTTCCAGTACATTCCTCTTTTCGCATAAGTTAGATAACCTGTCTGTTTCTGATGCCTACAATAAAATAAAGCTACTCCGTGTAAACCTTTATTGTATTGCTACAATAAAAGCTGTCCACCAAATAAAATGTTGAAAAAAATGAGATGCTCAGAATACTTGACTCTACAAATGTAAATCTGAAGCAAATGTGATTTTCCCAAGAAACCAAATAAGATATAAAAGTTAATGCAGGAAATCTCAGGCAGTTCACATATGCTTTGCGTTTTCGGTGTAAAAAACAAAAAAAGTGTTTTCCTTTTCCTTCCCAGTGCTTGTTTCCTACCATTATTTTTTAATATTCAGGTGAAAACCTGCTTCTTTGAGACTTATGCCAACCAACTACCCTATTCGGTGCCTCTCATTGCCTTACCATTCTTTACTTACCTCCTGGTTATCACCTTTGGCACCTTATTCACAGCTCTTCTTAATTCCCTTATCTACCACTAGCCCTCCTGTGGGTGGCTGCAAACCTTCTGAGCCATAGCAAAGAGCAGAGAGAACCATCTAAGTTCTTGGGGTGAATCAGCTTGGTGGCACAGCATGGGCAGGCGGAGGGAAAATCTACGGAGCTTCACTTGTTCAAGCCTCTGCAAATCCCAGCACCTCATAAATAGGCCCTGGGATTAGCTGGCAGCTTCTGGGGAACCTGGAAGCGTGAGTTACCGTTGGGGCGAGTTGACACTGCACCAAGGACTGCTGAGAAAGCTCCCAAGCCAAGACTAAAAGGAATTGCAGCTGGACCGAAGAGGCTCTATGAGTTTTGGTGGGACCTGGGGCCAGGCCAGTTGTACAGGGGGCAGAAATCAGCCCCCAGTCAACCCCAAGGGTCAATATCATGAGTATATTCCTTGTATCCATAAATGCCAGAAGGCCAGCAGCACTCATGTAGACAAGGACACCGCAGAGGCTATTGGCCTAGAGCTTTCTGCTCAGCATTTCCTTCACTGCTCCACCACAACTCCACATCTGTCTGTCAAAGCCCATCAAGGAGAGAGCAGCAAAATGGCAGCCTGGCTCCCGTCCTCTGACTTTTGCTTCTCCTCCATCCTGCATAGCTGAAAAAGTCACGGTAGTCCCATGACACAGGCTCAAAATTTTCATAGAGCATAAATCTTAGTGGACTTCACAGTCATTTGAGAGATCATGAAAACATGGAATGTTGGACCCCATGTGTCGAAGTTCTGATAAAAAAGATAAGAAAGCAGTCCTGAGGATAGTAATAACGTAGGTCTGAGGACGGCAAAAAGCGAGGGTTTG
>NW_011917454.1:0-19961 GCF_000151845.1 Pteropus vampyrus | reverse complement strand
CCCCCTTTGAGAACTTTTGTCAGAGAGCAGCATCTCAACCTCAGCACTATTACTCTTTTGGGTCACATTATTCTGTGCAGTGGGAGCTGTCCTGTGCATTGTAAAATGTTGTAATTCTAAAGACGTCTATTTAAACTAACTTAAATTAGCTTTAATATTAATAATTTCCCAAGTCACACAATCTTTAAAAGCTTTTGGGTTTTTGTTGTATTTCTTAATTTATATAAGCACTTAATTTCTTTAAGACAAACAGAGCTCTTTTTATAAAACGACTTTAG
Organism: Pteropus vampyrus; assembly: GCF_000151845.1. Taxonomy (NCBI): domain Eukaryota; kingdom Metazoa; phylum Chordata; class Mammalia; order Chiroptera; family Pteropodidae; genus Pteropus; species Pteropus vampyrus. The sequence continues at coordinate 19,683 of NW_011917454.1, read as the reverse complement.
TAATTTCCTTTGGAAGTAGTCATATATGCACCTATATAGATAGACACGCAATTATGATTTTGATTATTTAATTCTTGGGTAGCATTTGTTCCAGAGACATGCTAGAAACCCATTAATTTATAACAATGGAAATAAGTTGTTTGTTCATTGAAATGGCTAAGGCTTTAAGATTTTTATTTGTCCTTGATGAACACTTATTTAAGGAGAATGGGGAGGTGACTGCTTAGACAAGAGAACATTTTTAGCTGTTTGTGCTTTTGAAAAACTTTCTTTTCCCACTTTTTTCCTTTAGTTTGTTTAGTCTCAGGCCGTTGTGGGCTGTGTTTACTTTTCTTATTATCTGTAGGAAGGCCTTGAATGTTCCTGAGGAGGTTTTAAAAATCCTATCTCTAATATTGCCAAATTTCTGATCATAGAGTATTAAATTGTTTGAAATATCTTGTCAGGTTTCAGGCAGGGCAAACAGTAAGAACTTTTAAGGTACCTGCTTAGATGGCCAAAGTTTCTTTTAGGATTCTTTTAGAGCTCTTTTTCTTTGTCTTTTAAAAACTTCTGATTATAAATCAAAGAATGTATTCCAATTTCCCAGAGAGATTTGGATTCCTCTCCTTGTGGAATCTTTCTTATGACAACAGAGACAAGAAGAGGAAACAAAAGAGTATACAACCATATGAATCCTCATCCATCAGGGAAACTCGTGCAAGCTGTTCACCCCACAGAGCATTTATAAGGGTGAGAGCTGTGAAAAGTCCCTCCTAAGGAAAAAATATTCTTTTTTGTGTGGTAGCAAGGTCCTGTGGCATCCTGCTGCATGCTGGCACCAGGACATTCATCCCTGGGGCAATCACCCACCTTGAAGGAAAAACTCCCTTGAGAGAAACCCCTCCTGATCTCAAAGGCATTTGACCTCATCCAAAAAAGGAGAGAGGTCTAAACCTAAGAGGACTTCACAGTTGGGGCGACAGCAGTTCATGGAAACAGCTGTAGGTACTGTACCCAGTTCCAGGGCACACGGTCTATGAAAGTGAGGCCATTTTAGATCCCCATTCTGATACAAGGTATGTTAATCTAAGAATAAAAAGCCAAAGTGAGGGGGCAGCAAGCATTTATTGAAGATACAAGAAAAATAGCTATTCATGAAGCACTGATTCAGGCAGAAAGCCACATTAGTGTTCTGATTAGGAGACAAAGGCAACGGGTATTTATGAGAAAGGGAAAGAGCAATTACATCAATAGAAGGCAGGTGTTTCTATTGGTGCAGATATATTAACATTGTGACACTAACTCTGAACAATGTTTTTAATTTCAGTCATATCTGCTTTCTTTTATCCTTGCAAACAGTTATTTGGGACACAATGTTGCTTTAAGGTCAGTCTAAAGGGTATTTTGCCCTGTTTTAACATTCCAAAGATTGGAGACAGGAAGTGCAAGGCAGTTCCTCTTCCTCTGAGACGGCAGTTCTGACTCCATTTTAAATCGGCGTCATTTATATTTTACAACACTAAGCACTGTCTCTCATGGGCCTCAGTACTGGCCATCCCCAGTCTTTGTTTATTTCCTGCATAGCCTCACCACAATCTATATTCTATATTTATTGTCTTTCTCTCACTAGTCATAAGCTCCAGGAAAGCATTGACCTTACCTGTCCCGTACTTACTGTTCATGTTCCCATTGTGTCCCAGCATTTACTTAGTTCCTGGAACGCAATGAATGCTTAATAAATATTTGTTCAAAGCTGTCATGAATTATACTTTCTTAAGGACTAGCATTTTATAAAAAGCCTATTTTTATTCTCCCACCCCCTCAACTGCCACTGCCCTGAACAGGCTATTCTGTTCCCATTGTGTCCCAGCATTTACTTAGTTCCTGGAACGCAATGAATGCTTAATAAATATTTGTTCAAAGCTGTCATGAATTTTCTTTTCTTTTCTTTTCTTTTCTTTTCTTTTCTTTTCTTTTCTTTTCTTTTCTTTTCTTTTCTTTTCTTTTTTTTCTTTTCTTTTCTTTTCTTTTCTTTTTTTTCTTTTCTTTTCTTTTCTTTTCTTTTCTTTTCTTTTCTTTTCTTTTCTTTTCTTTTCTTTTCTGATTATCTATTCAGAGAAATGTCACCCAATGAATGTTAGTCATTGGGTCAGGATGAAGCTGCCATTTAAGGCCCAGAATGTGCTAGAGACTAGGAGTGGAGGGGTATGTCGGGGAATGAGTCTGTCGGAGCCTGCTCAGACCAGTTTTGCATCATAATCATGATTTTGATTTTTTAATTCTCAGGTAGCATTTTTTCCAGCTTCGTAAGCTCTTATGACAGGTGTGAATACTTCTGTGCTCAGGTTTTTTAAAGCAATATGGATGCATTTTCATTTTAAGACCAAAATAAAAGAGTTCACGCTCAAAATCTGAACCACTACAAAAACAGTTCTCTCCTTTCACTTTCTGCCTTTTAAAATTATGTTTCCTGATGTCCTATGTAGCATTTTATAGAAATGGGATACCAGAGATTTTAATCCAAATGGGAGCATAAGCCGAGTGACAAATCTCTTGTGTTTGAGAGGTTTTAGGTTTTTCAACATTCGATATCCCTCTAGAATCTTTTGTAAATAAAATTTCTCCTCGGTGTAATAAAAAAATTAAAGTTCTAGTATGGCTTTCACAGCCATCAGCATGTCTGTAAGGTTTTCAGTTCCAAGCCTTTCCCTGGGAGTCTCTCATGTTATAGCTTGGGCAGCAATGGGAAACATCAATTACGTGTCTAAATTAATCATTTATTTTGGAATTGTAACAATCCCACACATTTCTCTCCTAATATTTTGTCTTTCACACTTTTATACAGAATCATTATTATAGTACTTTTTACATATACATTAAGCTTTGAAATAAAAATCCTATTCATATTTTCTTATTTTAAAAAAATGACTAAAATGCAGAAAAATATGGCAGTTACTGTCTCTGGTTCCTGACAAGATGCTGTATTAGCATGTCTCCAGCCTAACCTCAGAGATGCACAGAGGCTATATAACCAGCTGTGTTCAAGCCCTATCATGATCAATTTAGCTGACCTGATGTGGAAGAACACGGTGGCCCAGAGACAGAAAGGCAGGCAGCAGGATCTAGAGATGGGGTAGGGAGGGGGATGAGCACTTGCATATGCTTTGTCTTCTTTCCCCTGCTGCTCCAGGCAGCTTATTGGCACCTTTTTGAAGCTCTGGAGTTAAGAAAATAATGGGGCCCTGTTTGTCCAGTATTTATTTTAGGAGAATTTCAAATGTAGCATTTTACTATAGCAGTTTAGTGTGGTGGTCTCTCGATGTCCAGGGTTACAGGCAATCAACAACTGCTTTTCAGGTGGCAATTGTTGACCTGACAGGTGCCCTGCTTTTGTCTGGCAGCCTTCTCTCATTCTGAGTCTCACTCAAAGCTGATGGTCATGAGTTCTGTTAGTAATTAGCACACTTCCAACATGGGTTCATTTATGAGGGCCAATTGTATTAGTGAATGTAGTAATTGGAAAGCTCTTTGAGCAGTACCTGGCACATATGAACACTGCATAAATGTTGCTGTTATTGCTATGTATTTTAAAAAGTGCCAGAGTGAATCTTGCTTTCTTATTGGACAACATGAATTTTGGAATTATTTTGACAAATGCCATGAATTCTTGGAATTTGGTTAGAATTACATTAAAGTATATTCGATTAAACTTTTAAAAAATAATGTCTTCCTATTCATAAGCCTTTCCATTTCTTAAAGTCTCCATTATGTATTTAAATTGAAGTTTACAGCCTTGTATATTTGTTTTAGGCTTTATTCCCATGAAGTTTATATATTCTGTTATTGTGAAAAATATCTTTTTCCTGTGATATTTTCTAACGGTGCTGGGGCTGGAGGGCTCAGGCTGCCTCCTTCCACAATTGCACAGGTGTGGGACCCACAGCTCTGGGGCACTGGGCACCAGGAACCAGGCTGGTCTGCTGAGAGGCAAGGGCTCAGAAGCTGGCTCTGTGGGGAACAAGGTATTTGCCTAATTAAAAGCCCTCACCTACACATATGCGTATTTCCACACTGAGGGCTGATTTTCGTTAATCTGGACTGCCTGGCCCAAGTGAGGCCTGTTGGCCCGTCCATGATTCCCTTCAATGAGAGACACCTGGAGGTTTTGACGGCTGGAGTAGAACAGGACCCCTACCAAATAGCAATCCAAATGAGGACTGACAGAGTCATTACCACTTTAAAGCTGCTGCCTCATAAAGATATTTGATTTTCAAGAAGGGTTTAGGGCTCTTTCCATGCTGGGGCTATGCAAGGTACTGAAAACCACCTGACAAGCTTCTGTTGCTTAATGGGCCCTGGCTGCCTGGGGAGCCTATTGCACATGCTGCTCTGAGGCACCAATACACTGAGCCAACCTGGGAACCAGAGAGGCAGGATTTCAAGGACTGGATCTATGGGGAAGAAGGCATTTGCCTAATTAAAAACACATATGTACATTGCCCCTGCTTAGAGCTCAGCTGGAAAAATGTGAACTTCACCAGGGTGACATCTTGCTAGTCAGACATGGTTGTCCCCAATGAGATACACTGGGATGTCTTGAGGGCTACAAGTCCGAATGTGGACCTACTGGACTGTAGCAGCTTTAAAACTGCCAAATGTGGACCTACTGGACTGTAGCAGCTTTAAAACTGCCAACTTTTAACAGTATTCAGAAGGGATTGAAGCTCTCTGCAAGCTGGGGGCTAGGCAGGAAGTTAGGAGCTGCCTTGATGAGTTCCCTGGGCTTGAATGGCTGCTCCGGGAGTCTATTGCACATGCACGGGTAGCACGGGTCTAAGGCACAGGGCACCAGGAATCCGGCTGGTCTCCTGAGAGGCAGGGTCCAAGGGGCTGGCTTTATGGGGAACAAAGTATTTGCCTAATTAAAAGCCCTCACCTACACATGGGCATTTACCCCTCTGAAAGTTGATCCGGGTAAATCTAGACTGCCTAGGAACTGTGAGGCCAAGCAACTGGACAAATTTTCTCTCTAATAAGACACTCCTGGACATTTCAAAGGATAGAGCAGCCCTGGACTCCATCAAGCAGTAAGTCTAAATGTGGACTGACAAGAGTGTGGCCACTTTAAAGCTGTTAATGCATAGCAGCCTGGGGGAGCAATGGGGTCTCCTGCTATGTTGGAAGCTAAGCAGAATGTTGAGAACCAACTGTATGATTCCCCTAGGCCTGGTAGCCCCTGGTTGTCCTAGGCACCTATTGTTTATTTGCTGGCAATGCAGGTCAGGGATGCTGGCAGGTGTAGGTAGACAAAATCCAAGCTTTTAGGGAGACAAGACTTATGCCTAATTCTAAGCCCTTACCTACACATAGGCACATCTTTTTTTCTGAAGGCTAATGTGGGAGAATCAGAACTGCCTTGCCAGAACAAGGTCAGAATGCTCGGCCGCAGTTCCTCTAACGAGAGACATCTGGACGTTTTGAAGTCTGAAGAAGCCAGAGATCACAACCAGAAACAAATCCAAATAAGGACAGACTGGACTGTGGCTGCTTTAAAGCTGCCACCACACTAATATTTATGGGAGGAGTGAAAGCTCTCTCCATGCTATTGGGAATTGCCCAGATGAAACTCCCAGTTCTAAAGACCTCCTGTATGCCCCTCGTATCTATTAGACATACATGGTTCATGCAGGTTGGGGGCTCTGGGCACTAAAAACCATGCAGGGGAAGGGAGAGGCAGATCCTAGGAGCTATCTATTAGGGGGATACAACATATGCTTAACTAAAAGCCCTCACCTATAAATATGTGCATTTCCCTTCTAAAGAATGAGCTGGGATGACCTTTTCAGGGCAAATCCTTTCAGCCCTGCCATGATTCCCTCCAATGAAAGACATCTGGACTTCATGGGTGGGGAATCCTTGGACCACAATAGGCAGCAATGCCAAATGGAGACTGACTGGACTGTGGCCACTTGAAAGCTGCCACCTCACTAATATTTTCAGGAAATGTGGAAGATCCCTCCAACTTGGGGCTAGGTAGGGGGTTGGGAACCATTCTGAAACCATCAAGACCAAGAGCACCACTGACTGTCCCAGACACCCATTGTGCATGCTCTGAGACACTGGGCACCATTAACAGGGCTGGTGACCAGAGAGGCCAGGTCCCAGGGATTAGTTCTTGGAGAGACAAGGCATACGCTTAATTAAAAGCCCTCCCATATGTATATACGAATTTCCCTCCTGGAGGCTGAATTAAGAGTATTTAGATTTCCTGGCTGGGGTAAGGTCAGGTGGCCTGGCAATACTTCCCTCCAATGAGAGACACTTGGATATTTTGATGGCTGGGGAAGCCTGGAATTCCACCGGGCAGAAAGTCCAAATGGGAACTGAGTAAAATGTGGCCTCTTTAAAGCTGCCTCCTCACAAAGATTTTTGATAGCTCTTTTCATGCTAGGGCTATTAAGTAGGTTAGGAACCCTTTTGAAGAGCCTCCTCGGACTGGACCATCCCCCACCACCCCCCAGGTGCCTATCGCACATGCTTGGGCAATGCAGGTCAGGGACACTAGCACCAGGACCAGGCAGCTGTAGATAAAGATCAGGTCCCATGAGACAGCTCTTAGGAAGGCAACACCTATGCCTAATTATAAGCTCTTACACATATATACTTTTATTTTTCCCCCAGAAGGCCGAGTTGGAAGAATCAGGACTTTCTAGCCAGGGTGAAGCCAGGCCAACTGGCTAATTCTCTCTGCAATGAGAGGTATCTGGACGTCTTGATAGCTAGGCAAGCCTGGATCTCCTCGGGCAGCAGTCCAAATGGGGAATGCTGCCCGAGGCTGTAGGCTCACATCTGTTTCCAGGAGAAGTAGCAGCTCCTTTTATACTAAAAACTAAATAGAGAGTTGGAGATCACCCACAAAAGCCCCCAGTTCTAAAGGATTATTCTCTGTTCCAGGTGCCTATTACATGTGCATGGTTAATGCAGGTCAGAGGTGCCAAAACCAGGAACCGGGCAGGTTTAATGAGAGGCCTGGTCAGAGAAGTTGGCTCATTCACAGAACAAGTCATAGACCTAATTAAAGCCCTCATTCACACATATGCACATTTCCTCTCCGAGCCTGAGCTGGGAGAATCTGGACTGCCTTGCCAGTATGAGGCTGGGAGGCCTTGCCATGTTCCCTTCAATGAGAGATACCTAGACCTGTGGACAATTGAAGAAGCTGAGGACCACAGCAGGCTGCAAGTCCAAATAGGGACTTATTGGACTGTGGATGCATTAAAGCTGCCACCTCATAATGATTTCTGGAAGAAGTCATTATGCTGAGGGCTGTGTAGGGAGTTGTGAATCGCCCCCAAAGAGCCACATAATTCTAAAGGGCCCATGTCTGTTCCTGTGCATTTTGCACATGTGCCAACATTGCAGGTCAGAAACACTGGAACCAGGAACCAGAAAGATGTAGAGAGTGGCCTGGTCTGAGAAATCTGCTTTGGGAGACAAAGCACAGAACTTTTAAAAGCCCTCACCTATACTTATGCACATTTCCCTTTGAAAGGCTGAGCTGGGAGAATCTGGACTGACTTCTCAGAGTGAAGTTGGGAGGACCACGGTACTTCCCAATGAGAGACACCTAGATATCTTGATGGCTACAGTCCAAGACAATCCCAGTGAGGACTGACTGGCTGTTGCTGCTGTAAAGCTGCCACCTCACAATAATATTTGATTTTCAGATGAAGTAGGGGGCTCCCTCCCAGCTGAGTGTAGGCAGGATGGTGGAAACCACCTTGATAAGCTTTTCATGCCTGGAGGACCCCAGCTACTTTCAGTACCTATTATGCAAGTAGGGAGGAAGCACTAGAAATAGGCTGATGTCCACAGAAGCAGGGTCCCAGAAGCTGGCTCAATGGGGAATAAGGCATTTGCCTAATTAAAAGCCCTCATCTACACATATGCCCATTGCTCCCTTAAAGCAGAGTTGGAAAATATAAACTTAGAAGGGTGAGGCCTGGCTGGCCCAGTATGGTTCCAGAACTCCAATGAGAGACACCTGGACATTTTGATGGCTAGAGAAGCCTGGGACTGCATCAAGCAGCAAGTCCAACTGGGGACTGACTGGGCCATGGCTACTTTAAAGCTGTCCCTTTACAGAGATGGAGGCTCCTCGTCACTGGGGGCTAGCCATGGATGCGGAGAGAGAAAGATGGCTGTAGTCAAGCTCCCTCCCAAGACCCTTAGCAGCTTCCAAGTGGAAGTGACTCAGCACTTCTCCCCTTAAGCATGTGTGAGCTTCTGGCAGTGTGCCACTATTGTTTAACCTGTGTACATAAAGGCGCCGCCACCATGTGAGGCTGGCTGTGCCCTTGCTGGAATAAAGAGCTATGTCACATTACCTACGGCTCCGCCTATTTTCTTTCAACTGCCCGAGCCTTGTATCCCTTACCTCGGTACCTCAAACCTGCAATACAGGATGGGGCTGAGAACCACCCCATGAGCTTCCCTGGCCAGGAGAGTCCTGGCTGTCCTCAAGGCTTTATTGTGTATGCCTGGTACACACAGTTCTGGGGCACTGGGTACCAGGAACAGGCTGGTTTTTTCAGACAGGCTCCTAAGAGATGGTTCTATGAAAATCAAGGCACTTACAAATTAAAAGCCATCACCTACACATGCATATTTCTCCCCTGAAGGCTGATCTCGGTTAATCTGGACTGCCTTTGTACCATATGGCTGGGCAAACTGGCAAAGGTTTTTTTTTGCAATGAGAGACACCTGAACATTTTTATGGCTGGAGAAACCTGGGATGCAATTGAGCAGCAAGTCTGAATGGGGACCTACCAGCGTTAGAGCTGCTGCCTCACAATGATTTTTGATTGGGAAGAGGGGCAGGGGCTCACTCCACACTGGGCGATAGCAAGGGGTTGGCAATCTCTCTAAGGAGACCTCCGCCTCAGGCCTGGAAGGCTCTGGCTGCCTCAGGTGACTATTGCACTTGCGTGGGTCATGCAGGTCTGGGACACCGGGTACCAGGAACCAGGTAGGTCTCCCGAGAGGCAGGGTTCCAGGGACTGGCTCTGAACAAGGTACTTGCCTAATTAAAAGCCCTCACCTACACATATGCTCATTTCCCCCAAAGGATTATTGGATAAGTCTGGACTGCCTTGGTAAGGTGAAGCCAAACACTGGGGAGAAGTTTCCATCCAATAAGACACCTGGACCTCTTGATGGCTGAAAAAGCCCAAAACTCTATCAGGCAGCAAGTCTAAATGGGGGCTGACAAGACTGTGACCACATTAAAGCTGCTGACTTTCAACAGTTTTCGAAAGGAGTGGAAGCTCCCTCCAAACTAGGCAGGGGTTCAGGAAACGCCCCAATGAGCCCTTTATGCCGATGTGTAGGCTCTCTATTAGTTCTTGTATGTCAACCTTGAATCTAATAACTTATTAATTTCTAATAGTTTGTTAATGGATTCTCTTGAATTTTGTATAAAGATAATCATATTGTCTACAATGACAATGTTGCTTTTTCTATTTTATTTTTTCACTTTTACTTTTGTTGTCTTGTTGGCTAGGACCTTCGATATGGTATTGAAATATGATGCTAGCGAAACTCTTGGTATTGCTCCAGAATTTAATGTGACTATTTCTAAATTTGCACCATCGAGTAAGATATTTGGTAGAAGATTAGTGGATAATTATCTACCTGATGAAAGATAAACCTGGTGACCGGAGGATTGTCTCCTCCCCATTCTCGTAGCTTAGCACAGAGCTAGCTTAGCAGAACTTTGATAGCTCAATAGAACAGACCAAGACCTATTGGGCTCCTGAGCTTCCCCTTTCTAATAAGGCTACTTCCTGGACCAGGGAACTTCCACTTTGGCGTAGTTACATAGAAGTGCTCTGCCTCCATGACTCTATAAATATGAAGAGTGTTACAAGCAGGGCCCCTCTATATGGAGCATTGCCCTGGCACATACAGACTGTCTATGTGCAGTCTAAGCTCTGAGAAAATGAGTTGGAGAGGGAATGAGTGAACTCTATTATCTCTGCACTGGATTTCCCCAAATACCTTATTTTATATCTGCATTGTGAAGCACTAATGGTGTGTGTATAGTGTCCCAATGAACCACAGCTGGGATAATTGGGACAAGGACTAGTTACAGGACATGGTACCCTCTGCCTTCTACATACCAGAACTTATATGATTGCTATTTTGATGTTTTTGTATTTGTGTGTCTGGACTAGCCATTCTTTTATCCACATGTATAATTGCTATGGTTCTTTTGTGTACTGGAATGCATGCATTTATGATTGGTTACATGCTGTGACCCCTGGCTTTTGCACCTATAAAGTCAGTTAAATATATGGCCAAGAATGACCTGTATATCTTGCCAAGATTGCACAGTTGAAATGTCTCAGACAAAGAGAAGGTAAAAGACTTAACCTCTGAAAAGATAGCATGGTTTGAAAGTGAAAAGAGCTTGCCTTAAGGTGGAAACATCTAATAGAATGCTGTAACCAACTGTCCTAGTGATAATGAGTTGCCAGTTGCCCACAGCACTGAATGCTTTCACAGTAGGCTGAACTTCAAATGGTGTTCCTGGCTAGTGAGCACACCATTTCCAGACAAATTAGAATAGTTTTACACAGACCAATGGACCAATACTAATGGCTTAACTATAATTCAGGATTGGATTACTAAAGGCCTCTTTATGGAAACATACAATTTACTAGGTACTCAACCTTTATGCTACATGTGCATACATGTACATGTGCATGAAGCAACTCCAGCTAAAAAAGGTATCTGGACTGACAAAGCCAAGCAAACATGTACAACCACTATAAAGGAGTGGGATGCCCAAATACAGTTCTAACATGTATTGGAAGGTACCATTCTCTCCAATGATGACCTCCATGAAATCAGCTCGAATGGCTATCTTCAGTTATTTACGTGTTGCACATGACCATACTGCTTTATTCTTGGTTGAGTCTCAAGGTACTCAGAACTCAGGAGATGGGGAACTACGAGAATCTGAAGAGAAATAGAACATTTTTCTCCATTTTTTTATGGTACAGTACCCATCTCTTTTTTCTCTTTTGTATCTGCTCAACCTCAGAGATAGATGCATATAGATCTTACTGTGCTTTCTCTGACATCGATGGATGATCTGACAGTTCATATTGGTCAGAGCCTAAACTCTCTCTTTTCCTATTACAGAAAGGGAATGAATAGCCCCAAACAGCCTTCACTACTGTTTTAGGCCATGATTCATTATTTGAGCTCCTTGAGATGCTGGATATGTCACTTTCATCTGTCCCAGACCATGGGACGTTGTTGAGGTCTCTCTCCCAGACAGATTTGTAGAAACCACTGTGCTGTGCATCAGTCAGAAGTGGTAGAGGTAGTAATTACATTTAATGAGACTCCAAGGACCTGGCAATGGACTGATGAGAGATAAATTTGAATGGCCCTGGAGTCTCTTGTCCTCCTCAATTCTAGTTAGCAGAAAGCTGGCTCACCAAGTCTGAATTAGGCCTTGCATAGTAGGAAAGATTTCAGTCTACAAGCTTCTTACCCTTCTAACCATAGAAACACAGATCTGTTTGGGAAGAAAATGGAGGACCTGAAACTATTTTGTAACCTGTTAAAAGCTTAGCAAGAAGCCATTCCTCATTCTCCTTTTAAGTTTTAGCAACCTAAATTTTTACAGAAAATGCAAATTCTGCTCATTAGTTATCTGTTCACTTATGGAAAATGAAATCTATCTTCTTGATCATTTTCACTGTCTGGTACAAGGGAGGAAGATTGCAGGATATGTTCATTTAGCTAACTTTAAACTAGAACCCTATGTATGTTCCAACAATAATGTTGAAATTTACAAGTTTACAATTCTTTACCTGTAATTATGACATCCACAATACTCTGTAAAACCTAAAGTTGTGTTTATTTGTTTGTTTGTTTTAACCACTCAATTGGTGCTAAGCTTGACCCAATGTCAGTTAATTTGGAAACAAAACCCATTACGAACTGACATGGCACTTTTTAATTGTCTGGATTTATCTCTCTTAATGTGGATACTCAGATGTTTCATTGCTGAAATATTAATATATTTTTCACGATTGTTATAGATTTATTTTGTTAAAATATCCTTTTCTATGATTTCAGCTTGGTGCAGGTTGGGTAGTTGAGCAAGTGCGCCTGGTACTTTGTGGATCCAGTTCCAGGCTCTTCCACTTACTTTGGGAGAGTTGTTTAGGCAAAGCATTGGTTCTGCAGATATAAAATGGGGTCACATTTGCACTGGTTTCAGTTGCTTCCTGTGAGGTAGAACCAAGATTACAGCGATATTTTGTCTACTGTTCAGCACAATGCCTGAAGCACGGTGAGCTCTCCATAAATATCTAAAAGCTGTTCTTGTTATAATGTCTTGCTCATTTTAGCAAGCAACTTGTTACATGTGAGTGAGATTGTACTGTGCATACTGTTCTGTAACTTGCTTTTCAAATTTAACACTACATTGTAGACATGTTTCCATGTTATTAATTTGATCTTTATGTTTCAATGGTTTTATAGTTTGGTCTCTATTTACCCCTACAATGCATTTTTATCCACTACCACCAGAAGTATTTGCTGAAATATAAATTTGAACATGTTCCAAACCTTCACTAGCTCTTCTTTCCTTAGAGAGTCAAGTCTAAACTCCAGTCATAGTCTGAGCACTCTGCTTCTGCAGCATCAGCTGCTAATCCCATCACCTTTTGTTTTGTTCTACTTTAGGAATTTCAAATATTCTCTATTTCTGGAAAATTCCTTATAATTTCTTGTCATTGTATTTTCGTACTTTTTGCTATGGCCTCAACACCTTTCCACATTTATACACCTGGTGAATTTCTCACCCTTTAAGAGCCTGTTCAGATGAATAAACTCTTTCCTGCCTGAATGAACCCCTCTCTCCTCGTAATGCCTGCGCAGAGCTCTCTCTACTGTGGCGCTTAACATACTGCACTGAGGCTTGAACTTCTCTTTACATGACTATCACCTTCTTGAGGCTGAAAGAGGATGGGAAACATATCGTTGATCTTTGGATCTCCAGAGTTTAGCACACAGAATCACCCAGGAGAATCACAGATATTTTTGAACAAATAAAAACATAGATTATGTCTATGTCTTGCATATACTTCTCTAATTCTATAATTCAGAAAGTAAAGAGTTTTATTTTTCCTTAAAACAAAACAAAACAAAACATGTCTACTTCCTTTAGTTAAAGGTAATCTTGTTGAAGACCTCTGCCCGATCTCGGTTGTTGCTGCTTCCTCATTGTCTCACACAGCACCTGTCACAGAAAAGAACAGACGATGAAAAAGCAACGAATAAGACTAAATTTAACCACAAGGAGAAACATCTCAGAGAAGTAAGTAAATTCTCTGAAGGCATGCATTTAGAGGAGCTGGGGTTAGAATTCTGGTTTTCAAATTCCTGGGAAATATTTTTTTTCTTTTCTTTCTTCAGTTCTCAGCTCCCTGCTGACCATTTGATGTGCTTCTCCTATGTTACCTAGAGTTTTATTCAATTCTTTGCTTATTCTCTGATGGTATTTTAGTTTTAAAGGAAACTTTGTTTCTCTCTTTTTAGGCAACCAAATTTTTCTCAAAGCAGGTTGCTTGCCTGGGTGTACTTTTCTACAGTTCTTACAGGGAGTTTTGGTATCATCTCTGTAATTACTCAGTAATTAAATAAAACAGCTACAGTAACCTATTGGCACAACTTAGAATTTTATATTGTATTTATTCTCACCACAGAGTCTGACTTCCACATCATCGGTACTGCTGTACAGGTAGAAGAAGAAAGTATTACGAAACTTAAGTCTCCTTTAGTTTTCTCTTTCCTCATTTTCTCTGGATATATTTAAACCAGAGGTGGAAAGTGGGCACTGGAGTTAAGGGATAGCCCAGGGACGAGTCTCCTCTGTCCTCACCTCTTTACTTTCTGCCTTTTCATAAGCCAAGTACCTTGTGCCTGGATCTCTTTATCACAATCCCTCACTTCTGATCTTCCCACACACTTAGTTCCAGTGTTCCTTTGACTTTTCTCCATTATTTGGCCCTTCCTTACCCTTGGAACAGAAACGTGAGATTAGCTTCACTTGTTTATATTCTCGCCCTTCAATTTATTTTCCCTCTTGGCTATATCACATACCAATTTTTTTTTCTTTTTAACCAAAAGAAACTTTCTAGACCCCAATCCCTGTGCTGATCTACTTGAAAGGCCCCTTGGAGGAACATTGACTTTCTTTTTCATTATTAGTGTCTTAGGGTCTATTGTTCCAGTTCAGGTCCCTCTGTGAACTGGAATGATTTGTCTCTAGCTAGAATAGTATCCCAATCCACCATAGATTAAGACTCTTACACTGATTGAACAGTAAAGTCCTTCATCAAGGACAGCCATCAGATATGTTCTTAACTCTGGGTGTCCCCTTTCCTATATTATTGGGAAGCTAGTTTATGGATCAGGCTTTAAAAATACCCATTCATCTCTTCAGTTACAGTATCTGTTCTTGAAACCAGTTCTTATCTTGGCCACAAAACTTTTATGGGCTGCCCTCCCCATCCTGATAAAATAGACTGAGCTCAATCCCCTAGGTGGACACTAGCTCCACTAGTATGGATTTTAGAATGCACTAACCCCAGATCACAGAATTAGTTATGGAGACATGTGAGCTTACAGTTCTTGTTTTTATAAATATTTTTCTTAATTTCACTCTAAAGTGAAATAAGAGTTTACATGAGTTTCAGTATAAGAAGACTTTTGCAAAACCGAGAATACTTTTGACAACTCAATTCTAATAGTATTCCTATTAAACTGTGCATGATTTTTCCAGCCTAAGTATAGTTGTCATAATTTGACTGAAGTAGTTTCACAAAGACCAATGACTTTTTATCTTCTTTTTATCTCAAAGAATGGCCAGTCCTGTCTTCTCTACTTCTTGTCGTCCAAACTGATTTCCCAAGACTCCAGCGGCCTCCCTCATTCTGAGCCCGGTACTTCATGTCGCAGGCTGTCATTTCTTTTTCATAAGAAGGCCCCAACCCTCCTCCTGCAGCTGCCCAAATCACTTTAGTGGTCAACAAACCCTTACTGAGGGCTCGTTATATGCCAGGTGGTTTTTCAGGTGCTAAGATCCAATAGTGATTTAGACACTCAGTCTCTGCCTTCACAAAGCATGGATTTGTGGGAATTGAATACTTTTTTTTGAAAGGAAGAGGTGGACAGCATGATTTTATTGCAATGTTTTAGCACAATGTTAGAGGATCTTAAAATCCTATATTCTAAACTAATACTAGCATGGCAGATGATATCTCCTGAATCTAGCTGACTTATCTAACTAAGGAAAGTCAATTTAATTTAACATAATTTAAGTTAGAGGCTAAAAAAGTTTGTATATTCATATTTTTCTGCCCCTCCCCCTTTCGACATACTCCAAGCTCCCTCCCATTCAGTAGAGTTGGACAGGACCAATATAGTTGGTGGTCTCACGTAAAAGTTTCTACACCACAAGTAGCAAGAAATGCGAGCATTCTGGGATAAAGATATAGTCAATCAGTATTGAACAATTGACTTCGGTTTACCAGATTGCAATATCATTTTTTCTCAAAAGCCATTTTAAGATACAGCAAAATGCCAGTTTCTATAACAACTAAAATGATACTTTGTTCAAGTTTGTTAATGACTTAAATAGATTTGACTTTCTACCCATAGAATTTAGGTCAGAGAATTTATTCTCTACAAGTTTTAAGATTGAGCAGAAGAGACAGACTGTCGTTTATTATTCCTAGACTTTGTTTATGTGGACAAATCTTCCTCTTTCGGGGATGGAAAAATTCAGTCGATTTTCCACCAATGTGTCTGTAATACAATTCACAGAGTCAGTGCTACACTTCAGCCACAGAAGCTGCAAGACACCTCACTTAGGAGAATGCTATGCAGAGCCATCTGGTGAATAATGCAATTCTCAGTGGATTCCCCCTATCCCCATGCTCACTTTTGGGCTACTTTTTGAACATTATCATAATAGAGCAACTAATGTTTACCTCTTTGTACATTTTTCATAAACCTCTCCTACCCACATTTTTCACAAAACTGCTTTAGTTAAAATAATCGATCGTATTGAGACTTGCTACTTCTGATTATGAAAGGCAAAAGAATATTTAATTGAAACTAATGAAATAATGTTTAAATATGCATTGGTGGCACTCATAAAATTTCATCTTTTTATTTATGTCAAAGCAAGGTAATAACCAGACTAGTAAATTTGAGGGGACTTACGGGAGTCTTTGTTTTATTAGAAATCTACGATATGAAATTATTGGAAAAACACTAAGTAAAAGTAATAGCTGAAAATATAAGGTAAAAGAACAAGATGATAGGACATGAGGTGCATCTCAAAGAATTATCCATCTGGGATAGACAAAGGAGAGCATCAGTGTAAGTAAACTCGGAGACTATATCTCAAAATGATTTCTAAATGAGATCTTTTGCTGAACATAATTTTGGAATTTTAGGACATGGAATTTCAGATAAGTGATAGTTATAACATGTTTTTAAGAAATGGTAATAAAAATAATAATGCTGAAATGCATTGCCTCTGATATATCTGATGTCTGCCCCCAAATAAATGTGTCAGTGGCCACATTAAGCAAAATAAAATTTGGTTTAAATTAAGTACAATAACCAAAATAGTTTATTTGGAACCTGCTTACTAAAAGCAAAACATCAAAATTCACAGCATTATAAATTTTCTAATTTTACTCAGAAGTAAAAGGCTAATTCTACATACGTTTTTTCCCAAATGTCCATAGACATTATTATTATATATCTATATAGAAGGCTTTATCCCAAAGTCACCTTTGGCAACCTCAAAATATATAAACGACCATCACATACTCTGTGAGAGAGGAGAGAAGGCATCTGAAAAAATGCAAAGGAAAGGGCGTACAGAAATGACCAACTCAGCCAGTTAAAACTGCTCTCTTCCCCTATTCTGTCCTATGTTCTCCAGCTAACATGTTTTCTCATAGCTACCTCCCCCACCTCAAGGACTCTCCATCTCACATTTGTTGATTCATGGCTTGCCAACCAACTAATGTTCTTATCTCTGTATCTGTGTAGGAATAACTAGACTGTGTAAAACTGCTTGTTATGTTACAATTAGAGCTCAGCCTTTGGATAGGAATCCACTGATTAAATGCTACAATGTAAAGACATAGGGTAGCTGAATGGATAAGAAAATAAGACTCATGCATACATATGCTGTCTATAGGAGACCCACTTCCGATCGGAAGACATATGCAGACTGAAAGGAATGGGATGGAGAAAGATATTTCACACAAATGGAAATGAAAAAAAAGCTGGAATACCTATACTTATATCAGACAAAATAGACTTTAAAACAAAAGCTATTAGAGACAAAGAAGGACATTATAATGATAAAGGATTCAATCCAACAAGAGGGCATAACCCTAGTAAACATTTATGCATCCAACATAGGGGTACCTAAGTAAGTCAACTTTCGACCTACATAAAGGGAGAAATCAGTAATACAGTCATAGTAGGGAACTTTAAGGGAGAAATCAGTAATATAGTCATAGTAGGGAACTTTAACACCCCATTGACACCGTTGGACAGATCAAAAATCACTAAGGAAACAGCAACCTTAAATCATGCGTTAAACCAGATGGATTTAATTTATATTTTTAGAGCATTACACCCCAAAGCAGCAGAATATATATTCTTAAGTGTACACGGAACATTTTCCAAGATAGACCACATGCTGGGCCATAAAACCTATCATACATCTTCTCCAATCACAATGATATGAAACCAGAAATCAATTACAAGAAAAAAAAATGAAAATTACACGAACACATGCAGGCTACATAACATGCTACTAAACAATGAATGGGTTAATAATGAGATCAAAGTAAAAATCAAAGATACCTTGAGACAAAATTAAAACAATGACCTCAAATCTGTGGGACACAGCAAGAGCAGTCCTAAGGGAAATTCATAGCAATACAGGCCTACCTCAAGAAACAAGAAAAATCTCAAAGAAACAATCTAACTTTATGCCTTAAAGGAACTAGAAAAAGAACAACAAAATCCAAAATGAGTAGAAGAAAGGAAATAATAAAAATCACAACAGAAATATATAAAATAGAGTCCAAAAAAAAAAAAAAATACAAAAGATCAATGAAACCGAGAACTACTTCTTTGAAAAGATAAATGAAATTGATAAACCTTTAATGAGACTCATCAAGAAAAAGAGAGAACCCAAATAAAATCAGAAATGAAAGAAGTGACAGCTGACTCCACAGAAATACAAAGGATTATAAGAAAATACTACTAACATTTATATGCCAACAAATTGGACAATTTGGAAGAAATGGATACATTCCTAGAAACATACAGTTTTCCAAGACTGAGTCAAGAAGAAACTGAAAATATGAAATGACTGATTACTACTGGTGAAATCAAATCATAACCAAAAAAACTCCCAACAAACAAAGTCCTAGACCAGAGGGCTTCACAGATGAATTTTATCAAACATTCAAAGAAGAATTAATACTTATTATTCTGAAACTACTTCTAAAACTTCAAGAGGAGGGAAGGCTCCCAAGCTCATTCTATGAGGCCACCATTACGCTGATTCTAAAACCAGACAAAGACATTACAAAAAAAATTATAGACCAATAACCCTGATGAAAGTGGATGTAAAAATCTTCAACAAAATATTAGCAAGCCAAATTCAGCAATACATTAAGAAGGTCATATACTGCAATCAAGTGGTATTTATTCCTGGGATACAAGATTATTTCGATATCCACAAATCAATTATTGTGACATCATATTAACAGCTTGAAAGATAAAAACTCATATCAATAAATGCAGAAAAAGTGTTTGACAAAATCCAGCATCCATTTAGGATAAAAACTCTCAATAAAGTAAGAATAGAAGGAACATACCTCAACATATTAAAGATCATATGTGACAAACACACAGCTAACATAATGGCAGAAAGCTAAAAGCGTTTTTCTTAATATCAGGAAAAGACAATGCCTACTTTCACCATTTTTATTCAACACTGTAATGGAAATCCCAGCGACAGCATTCAGACAAGAAAAAGAAAAAAGTCATCCAAATTGGAAGGAAGAAGGAAAACATTATTTGCAGATGACATGATACTGCACTTAGAGAACCCTAAAGATCTCACCAAAAAAACCCCAACTATTCAAACTGATAAATGACTTCAGTAAAGTAACAGGATACAAAATTAATAATATTAAGATTTTATGCACCAATAATGAACTATCAAAAAAAGAAATTAAAACAATCCCATTTACAATTACATCCAAAAATAAACACTAGGAATAAATTTGACAAAGGAAGCAAAAGACCTGTACTCAGAAGATTATAAAACATTGAAGAAACTGAAGAAGATACAAATAAATGGGATCATATACCATGTTCATGAATAGGAAGAATTAACATCATTATAATGTCCATACTACCCAAAGCAATCTATAAACTTAATGCAGTCCTCATCAAAATACCAATGCCATTTTTCACAGAACTAGAACTAATAATTCTAAAATTTATATGGAACCACAGGAAAACCCAAATAGCCACAATAATCTTGAGAAAGAAGAACAAAGT
>NW_011917453.1:0-1030 GCF_000151845.1 Pteropus vampyrus | reverse complement strand
TCACTCTCTATTTTTGAGTACAAAATCTTCTATAATAAAAAGGCAGGAAAAAGTTTGTATGTTTTAGGAAACTGTCAAACTCATGGTAATACAGTTTTCCAAAATCCTTAATTTTGCCTGAAAGCTTGAATTTATCATTAGCAGTAAATAATGTCAGTTGTCCTTGATGTGACAGGTTTATTTATTTCAAGAAAATGTCTGTCAGATACCCAGGTGTGAAAATGATAGTTTGTTAGTCATTCTTCAAGGAAAAAAAAAAAGGCGGGTATCATGAAAGAAAGTGGCTACTTTAGTTCACAACTTAACCACACAAGTGCTTTTCCTCGAGTCAACTTCTTACTTCAATATGTAGTAGAAGTGTTTATGCTCACTTGTTAAACAGAATATTATTATTTGTTACACAGATTTAAAAAGACATTCTCAAAGGTTGAGATTAAATACAATTAGTAATTTTTACTACTCAGCAATATTTTTATGTAAAATTGATTTAAAAAAAATTTTTTAATTGCAACTGCCTTGATTCATATTGACTATACACAGTTTTACCCACCATTGCTTTTGTGTAATTAGTGTAACTGTTAATCCAATGGAAAAGGCAAATACTGTCTTAATACTTTATAAAAATCATTTTGCCTTTCCAGACCCCTAAAACTATCTCAGGGACTACCGGGGATCCATGGAGCAAACTTTGAGAACTGATGAACTAAAGTATAGTTTTAAAAAATTTAAAATTCAACAAAAGTGTAGCCTTATAAATTATTAGGATATTAAATCATTCAGTGAATTGTTTTTCTAGAGTAAAAAAATAAATGGTTCGCATGAGAAAAACTGACATTCAAGCACATATGTATCACCAATACCACTATTCAAATAAAAACATTTTCAAATTAAACATTTTAAAAATATATAACTGATCTGACAAAGGTTAAGATTTAAGAATTCTAAAAAGCTCAAAGATTTTTGTCCTAGCTATGCTTTTCATTCAATGAAGAAAATTGCTGACTTCCTTCTCTCTCCATCCTTCCTGCCG
>NW_011917452.1:0-1103 GCF_000151845.1 Pteropus vampyrus | reverse complement strand
ATAGGACACTTACAATTCATTTTTTCTAATCATTCTTCCCTAATGATTTACATTAGTTTTCATGAACCCTACAAGAAATATAAAATACTTTGTATTTAGAGGGATATGCTACTAAAGGTTTTTTTTTTTTTTTCTAAATTCACCAATTCAATTTTTCTTCTTTATTTTACACTTTAATATACTTTATTTAAGGCATGTAAAAAGAATCTCTGACTGAACTATGTAATCGTGTCCATATATTGGGTAGGAATCCTTTTTCAGAGTGGATCTGGAAGACTACAGAGTTAGAATATCATTGATGAAGGTCAGGTTATTCTTGTAGGCATTTAAAACAAAGCAATGGCTGAGCAACCAATGTTCATTGTGCACTTACTGTCTAAAATAATTATGTCTTATTTGAAGAAACGTGAGATGAAATAGTCATAATGTGGCCTCTACCTATTTTTCCATCTTCTTATTTTGCCACTTTTTTACCACCATCTACTCATCCTTACATATACACTTGAATTTTTGTATATCAGGTTATTAATATTTCTCCAAAGGCAGGCATTATGAAGTTTCACACCTCATTATATATATATATATATATATATATATATATAGCCACTTAACCAGGAGCCTTTCTTATTCTTTTCAGCTCAAGGATTTTCTATTTAGGCTTAAACTTAGCTCAGAAAGTATTTTTTTCTATACGGCTTTGTTGTTACAGTTCCCACTTTAATATATAATATATAAATGTCCAATCAATATGCTGTACATATGGAACTAATATAATATTGTATGTAAACTATACTTTAAAAAAATTAATTAAAAAATGATCACCTTTCCTTTCCAAATTATTCTCTTTCATGACTGAATTATGAACTTAATGTATGAAAATTCATTATATATAATATATATGACATATAATTTTATAAAATATACATTTTTTTAAACATTTATTCCAAGAATATAGACAGCAGAATTGATTTCTCTCTGGCTGGGAATAATTATGTTGAATAGCAAGCCACAGTGGAGACTGCTACAGATTGCAAATGTAACAGTGTGATGATACCCAAGTGGACAACAGTGTTTGAAAAACTGAACATTTACTAGGCATTTGA
>NW_011917451.1:0-1514 GCF_000151845.1 Pteropus vampyrus | reverse complement strand
TTAGAAAACAACGCATTAGCCATGTCGCAGAAGTAACTTCTGGGTTTCTTGAAAATTATGATGATGTTTCTTATACAGAATATTCACTGAAAAATCAAATTTAAGTATTACTCAGTTTAACAAGCAGATGAACTATTTATTTTCAAATGATGATTGCATGGGTCAATATGTGTGATTTTTAACCATCCATTCTAGCCAAAGAAAAAACCAATAATGTCTTCATTTTTTACTTCTTTCAACAAATCCTCTGAGTATTATTTAACTAATCACTCTTCCTATTATCAAACCTCTTAGCATTCCCGCACAAGCTTTCAGCAACTTGTCTTAAATAAGATATATGACTATTTCTTAAGCTTCTATTAAAATAAAAAAAGAGGCAACTCTAAGATGTATTATAGAGCTTACTATAACAACTCCCCAGAAAGAGACAGCAAAAAGTATTCAATTTTGCCATAGCTTCCTAAAGAACATTCTTGAAGGCCCTTAGAAAACCACATTCATTTCTAAAATGACTGTCGCTCTTGTAGCCACTTGCTATCTTTTCTTTTTTTCCTTTTCCCCCATTCCACCCACTTACTTAAATTTATTCTGAATTGTAAAACTTCTATACACTTAAAAACATTCTGGGATCCTACATAATTATCTTATTTCATGTGGGAAGAAAATCTGATTTATTTCACAACTTGTGACTCTCTATGAGGTGTACTCCAATTAGAGAAGAAAAAACATGAAAAGTACAGTATTATTCTTCAATCAGTTTGTGTATTAGTACGCAGTTTAAATGCAAAGTTGTGGATGCCAGTCACCTATCAAACTCTAAAACATCTAGCTTGTCACCTAAGACCTTGGCTCAAAGACCTTCTTAACTATTTCTGGTCCTCTTTCTTTCTCAGCTGCTCAGTGGAGTTCTTTTTTAACCCTGCATCTGCACAAGCTTGAATTCATACCTTCATAATGCCAAAACCCAAAAACTTCTTCTTGATATTCATTTATACCTCGATTCACACGGAAATCCCTTGGTTATGTCAAAACAATTCCTTCTGCCTCTGGTTTCCAGATCAGTGTTCTTCTTGGTTGCATCCATTCTCCCTCTCTTTTCTATCTCCTTCACAGGATGCATTTCCACCTACCCCAGGGGGCAGATATGCTCTAAGACTTTTGCCTTCAGGTCTATTATTCTCAGTTCATTCAAAAAATATTTTATTCGCTAGAAACTGTTCTAGCTGATAGGAATATAACAATGTGGGGGAATAACAGTCAAAATCTCTGCTCTCATGGAGTTTATGCCCCGCTGAAGGGAGATAGACAATAATAAACAAATATGAATAGAATTAAGTCAAGATGTGCTAACAAGAAACATAAACCAGCATAGGACGGTAGGAAAAGGAGTAAGAATTTTAGGTAGGGTGGTTAGGAAAGACCTCTTTGAGGATATGTCATGCAAGTGGATTCAGCCTCCTCAGCTGGATCATCCATTCTGTGGAAGACACCACAAATTATGACAAACCCAAAGT
>NW_011917450.1:0-2163 GCF_000151845.1 Pteropus vampyrus | reverse complement strand
GAAAATAATTTTTCTGACCACAATAATTTGGAAATCCGTCAGATTCTACTGTCCTTGGAGATTCAGTGAAGGTATATTAAAGGCTCTGAGAAGTCATAAAAATTTTTTTTAAAAATGTTTAAATGTGTTTAGCTCAGTATTTTCAAAATGTGTAACACTTTTCCCACAGTTAAACTTATTCATGTACAGAAATTGTATTCTCGAAAAAGTATTCTGTGAAAACATGTTCTCTGCCATGAATAAACTGTTCTAAGAATATAAGGTTAATCTGGCTGAATTTACCTAATGCCATCATCTTTAATATTTAAAGTAGATTGACTCCCTAGAATATCCTTTATTTGTACCAGCAACAGTGATTCCACACATTGCTATTTACAAAACTCTTTTTTGTTTGCATTCTCTTGTTCGATCACAATAACTTTGTGATGTAGGTTTTATTACAATCATCACTCATTTACAGATGAAGAAAATCAGCGAGGCCAAATAATTCATTTGCTCACACTCAGCTGAGTGATGGAGCTGCAAATAGGACTTAGGTTTAAATGTTTTTCTCTACAACTTACTACTGGCTATTGAGCACATTATTTAACATCTTTGAGCTAAAGTTTTCTCAGCTATAAATGAAGGATGATTATGAGGATTCAAATAGCTAACGCTTAGTAACCATTTAATGAAAGCATAGTGGAGATTATTATTATTATTACTTTTACTATACTATTACTATTACCATATTCATGAGTGCACTGCAACTATCTTAGAGTAAAAATCATTTGGTTCATTGAAAAGATTTGATTTCTATTTTCACATTCCAAATGATACCAGGCTTCTTTATAATCTACATGGACAATAATAAGATCCAGTGAAGTTTCTAGACTTCATCATGCCTTTTGTTTTGACACATTGCCTTTCCATATTTTCTTCCCTCAATGTAGAATTATATTCCGTTACTTGTTCACCTAAAGAGCTGGTGCTTGTCATTCAAGATACATCTCAAATGCCATTTCCATTGTGAAATTTTAATTTTATTTTCCAGCAATGAGTTAGTTGCTCTCCTCTCTGAGTTCTCTTCCATATCTTAGCATAAATATTATATTGTACTTTTCTATTTACTTTACTGTTTCCTCATTCTTTTGCACATTTTTTGAAAGCATAGTTCATGGTTTATTCATGCCTGTGTTTTTACAGTCTGGCAATATACCGAGCACATGATATGTTTGTTACATGGCGTGTGCTATTTTGTCTTTCATAAAACATACATTAAAAATATTCACAAAGGTCTACGACCATGCCACCCTGAACAAGGCTGATCCTGTCTGATCTCGGAAGCTAAGCAGGATCGGGCCTAGTTTGAACCTGGATGGGAGACAATCTTGGAAGACCAGGCACTGTAGGTGTAAAAAATAAAAAAAAAAAAAAAATAAGGGATTATAAGCTGACAAGGTCCTTGCAATCTGTGAGGTCAACCAAGGGTTGCCTCGCCTAAAAAAAAAAAAATGCATTCACAAAACCATTCCATGTTTTTTCAAACACATGGTTTCAGCATTTTTTATTTAGAAAAGGACATAATAGAAAGTGCAGATATTCATCATTAACTAAAAAACAGTAAATTCTAAAACTATATCATGTTATTTATAAAATCAGTTAAAATTAGTCATTTGCCTTAAATAAGAAGGTAACTGTTAGAATATCTGTACAGATATTTCTATCATTGGCAACTGTGGCAGCAAAAGTTCTTTTTGTGTGTGTGGGGGGGGTGCGTAGATGTATGTAAATATTTTTATTCTCTTCATGAAAATAATCTCATTGTTACTTTACTCATTCCTTTCACAAATTGCTGTGGACATTTCTACTGTTGAGTACAGATTAATTTTAGAATATTGAGCCAAAAATATTACTTTAGGTCCTTTTGGTCAAAACTTATGTTTCCTTCTGTTTCAGAAATGCTTTTATAAAGTATCATCTCTTTTCGTTCTTTAAAGGCAGTCTGAAATTTCCTAAGAGTTACTGGGTAGGCCTGCATATATATCTAAAAATGCTAGAGAGATTCTGACTTCCCAGGACAACTTTACAGATTCAGTGCAGTGTCCAATATTTGGAACACTGAAGAACACAACTAGAAGCATCGAGGATAGATCACAGTTGTATTCCAGGAGCCTGCAAGAA
>NW_011917449.1:0-2915 GCF_000151845.1 Pteropus vampyrus | reverse complement strand
TCAGTTCCTGGCTTCAGCAGTTTATTTTTAGACACCTTTGTCCAAATTTCCCGGCCCCTGACAGCTTCACAAGTTGCCTGGTTTTGACGTCACCTCTTTGATGAAAACCCTCCTCCCTCGTCCCTTGTCCCTCCTCCCTTGTCCTCATCCCTCCTCCCCCTCATAGAGCCTGTCAGCTGTGCTCTGGGCTTGATTCTCCTGGGGTGGGGGCTGGAGGAGGGGGAGTACCGTCCTCTTTCCTGCCTGGGAGGGAGGCGGAAGCCAGGGGTAGAGGGGAGAGCAGGGCCTTCTCCGGAGATGTCTGCGAGGCATGCTGGTGTCACCCGGCCACCACCTGGGAGAGTGAGGGGTGCCAGGCTACCCACGGTGGAGGCGTGGCCAGGGTGCTCTCTGCTGGTCCCTGGAGCCGGGGGTCACCTCTGCCCCTGTTTAGCCTGACCTTGTGTCTTTGGGGAACTAAGCCAGGTGAAAGATGAGGAAGGGACTGGCTGTTTGCTGGCATCAGCCTGCAGTGGACAGGGGTGGCCCTGCGCCTCTCCCAGCCCAGGAGACAGAGGGGAATGTGAGCCTCCCTCCCTCACCTGCCCTCTTCTCCACTGCCGGGGACAGGAAGAGGAGGCCGCCACCAAGCCTCCGGGCGCTTCTGTCTCTCCGAGCTGGGACCACTGCCTCTGACCCTGCGTGTGTGGGTGTGTGGGCGCGTGTGCGTGGTTGTGTGTGTGTGGGGGGTTGTGTGTGGTTGTGTGTGTGTGCGCGTGTGTGTGGTTGTGTGTGCGTGTGTGGTTGTGTGTGTGCATGTGTGGTTGTGTGTGTGTGCGCGTGTGTGTGGTTGTGTGTGCGTGTGTGGTTGTGTGTGCGTGTGTGTGGTTGTGTGTGCGTGTGTGTGTGGTTGTGTGTGTGCGTGTGTGGTTGTGTGTGTGCGCGCCTGTGTGTGTGGTTGTGTGTGCGTGTGTGTGTGCATGGTTGTGCGTGTGTGTTGTGTGTGCGTGTGTGGTCGTGTGTGCGTGTGTGTGTGCATGGTTGTGTGTGTGTGCATGGTTGTGTGTGTGTGGTTGTGTGTGCGTGCACGTGCGCACACACACGCCTTTCTTTTTCTCCACCTCTCTGGCTTCCCTCTGAATCTGAGGCCAGATCTGCTGTGGAGGTGCTTCAAGTGGCGTGACAGACAGCAGCCGTTGGCTTTCTGATCAGGAGGAGAGGGAGGGCTCGGCAGGCTGGGATGAGGACGGGAGCCAGTGGCCTCAGACAGCTCTGGGTGAGGGACGGGAGAGCAGCTCTGTCCTCGAAGTTGCAGATGGGCCTGAGCCAGGGTCAGGATTGGTCTCATGGGATGGCAGGGGTCGTGGGGGTCACTGTGAGGAACCTGGAGAGAATCATTTGTCAGGGCTCTGTGGATTCTGGAAGGATGGCTGGGTCCCAGCTTGGTGGTGTGCGTGGCAGCCCCTGCCCTTCCGGCTAGCCTTCCCCAGCAGGCAGCCTGGCAAGCTGAGCTACAGGGGCTGGAACTCTGCCTTTCTTCACAGAAGCCCCTGGAGGCCCCCAGGCTGAGCTCTCTGGGACAGTGTGTATGAGGGTCCCCGGATACTGCGGGACTGTCGGCCCACGTGGAAGACACTCCAGCTTTGTCAGGCTGCTCTGCCAGAGTCCAAGGAGGTGACCTCCAGGGCGAGAGAGGCCACTCCCCGAGCCCCAGGAAGGGGTTGTTCCGGCAGCTGTGGGAGGGAACCGAACTCCCAAGGCCGCAGAGGAGACTGCCCGGGGCCTGGCGTCTGCCCAGAGCAGTAGCGAAGGCCGCCAGATTCACCGCAAGGTGGAGCCAGTCTCGGAGCGGGAAGGCTCGGCACGTGAGGGAGACAGGACTGAGTGAGGCCCGGGGGTGCTGCGTGTGAGAGGTCCCTGAGCGCCGTCTGCAGCAGCTGGCGGGGGAGGTCATTGAGAGTGTTAGACTGGCAGCCACACCTCCCTGCGCCTGACTTCCTGTCGGCAGGATCCACAATCTCCATAAAGCCCCTTCCCCTTGGCCTCTGCTTTCTGGGAGTTGGGGGTCCTGTGATGTTTGGGCATCTTCTGAGTTGAGAGACCCAGGGCGTTGTCCGAGTGCAGGCCGGCCCTGGAGGTCAGGCGTTGGCTCTTTCTCCGTAGACTTGGGGAAAAGCTGGGGCACTAGGGGCAGGAGAGCTAGTGGACAGAGCTCGTCTGCTCTGTCTGTGCGTATTAGCTATTCAGCTGAGCAAAATGTCACTTACCCGACACCTCCAACATGCCATAGACTTTGCTAAGCTCTTTATATGCTTCATCCTGTTTTATCATGGCACCCAATAAGATATTCCATAAACGTTTGTTAAATGAATAATTCATACACTTATGATTATTGTGTGGAACAGTTGAGTTGATGGGGTTGTCCTACCAGGGGTTTAAAGTGGACAGGGACCCCAGACCATAGTTCCCAGACTGCTCTAAGCAGGAGCCTTGGGGCCGTGCTGAGGTGCCCCCTTGGCTGGAAGCCAGGGATGGGGCCTGCACGCGGACCCTCGCCTGCTTCCCCTGGGGTGGCTCTGCTCTGGTTCGGAGAAGTTAGTGACTGCGCCGAGGCGCTAGGAGGACTTCCTTTATTGAAAATAAAGCTCAGAACCTCCCCACATTAGCTCAACAAAGGTGATGGACATGCAGAGAGAGAGGACCCCAAATTTCACATCCCGCTGGGGCTTCCTTACCTGGATGCCCACTGCTGGGACCATGCTGCTCCTCACTGGCATCCTGGTCCTGGGGCCTGGCAGACTGCTGAGGCAGCCGGGAGCAAAGGCAGCAAGAGTCCGGCTGCCCGCCTCCCCGGCAGGCACTCGTCAAGGGGGGCCTTGGCAGCTGTGCGGGCACAGGGAACAGCTGCTGCAGATGCCTTATTGGGCCTCCTGGTC
>NW_011917448.1:0-1312 GCF_000151845.1 Pteropus vampyrus | reverse complement strand
CAAACTTCAGATGCTTTCCAAGGCCCCAGCAGAGAATGAGGAATAATAGGGAGTGGTGGGGACAGCGACAAACTAGAGACCATCGGTCTGTGTAAAGCTGGCAGTAGCTATTCAGTGCCCGCTGATTACCTTCCTTCAGTATGAGTCCACTGGTGGCAGCGTTTGCAATTTTTCAGGGAAGGTGGAAATATAGGTTTTAAAATATTGACAACTAATTTTAAAAATTATGCATAGAAGCAAAACATGACCATGGGATGGAGTCAGCCCCTGGGCTGCCAGTCCGAGATCTCTGCCTTTAGGTCTAAGTAACCCTGCTCCAGCGTGTCCCTCCAAAAGACTTTCTTGACGGCTCTCCCCTTCCCTTGAGAGTCTCGATCATTCTCTTATCCTTTTGTGATTGGAAATTTAACAGTTTGCTGCTCTGGTGGGTTTCCATGTCTGACTCTGCGACCAGAAGCTTCTGGGGTCAGGATGGATTGTGTTTTATTCGCATCCGTGTGTCCTACAGACGCCTCCACGTTGCACAGCTCCAGAGATGCCATGCATTGGATGGAGTACATGGTCTCTTGAGCCTAGCACAGTGCCTGGAGCATGACAGGCTCTCGATAAATGCCTGTCGAATGGATGATCTTAGAGGGAGTGTTCAAGCGGAAGGTACACCCAGCCCAGTTTTCATTAAAAGAGAGAGAAGCTTGGAGAACTCCTCCTCGCTCGAGTTCTACCAGCGGGCAAGGTCTTGCCTTGCTCCTGTGTCCCGAGATGGTTACGGCAAGACAAAGACGGGAGCCAGCCCAGAAAGGTAGAATGGGACTCGATGAACAACAAAAAAATTGTAGTACCACCCTCCGACCCGAAATTCACAACAGTTTAATATAGTGCCCCCTGCAGGTCTCTTTCCTCACAATTTTCTAGTTTCACGGGAGGAAAATCTTAACCAGAATTGAAGAGCAGAAGGGAGGGAAGGGAATATGGCCACAGGAACTGGGCCAGGGAGACGCTCATAGAGTTTTCAGATGGAAAGTGATGACCTATTATTGCATCGTGAAATCAATTTAATGAGCTGTAATCAACATTTTCACAAAAATGGACTACAATAGAAAATACCAAAATATATTACTAATTATTTATTATTTTACGAATCCTCTGTGTGTGTGTGTCTGTATGAACTTGGTCATGATGTGAAATGCGTCTCTGTGAGTTAAAAACATTAGAACACCACTGCATTATCTCATTAAATCTCTACAGTAATCCTATGAAGTAGAGATATAATAGTCTGCTTTACAGACAGAGAAGATTGGGGTGTCGTAGGGAC
>NW_011917447.1:0-2103 GCF_000151845.1 Pteropus vampyrus | reverse complement strand
TTGGGTTATTTCCACTTTAGGGTATTACAAAGAAGGCCACTATGAATATTCTTGTGCTTGTGTCCGTCAAACACTCGTTTGTCTTTTGATAGATGCTGATTTCTATTGGAATAAGCCCAAGAGTGAAATTGCTGAATTATAAGCTATATGTATCTTCAGTTTTAGTATACTGTCAAATATTTTTCCAGAGTGGCTATACCCATTTACATTTAACCATACGTAAGTTTTATAATCAGGGGGAAAATATTATTTTGAGAAATGAGAGCAAGAGAAACAGTTTTTCTAGACAAACTGCATAATCAGCAAAAAATTTAACAATATATAAAATATATTATTCTTCCCTTAAACTGATTTATGGAGGTATCGGTAGGAGGCTTGGCTTGGTGGCAAAGAGCTCCGGTGTTGGAGTCAGACAACTAAGTACAAACCTCAACCCTGCAAATCACCAGCTGTGTGACCTTTAGCAAATTACTAACCCTCTCTGGTCTTTGGTTTCCTTGCCTATAGATTACACTATTATTACCTCACAGGATTATTGTAAGAATTAATAAAAAAAATGTTTATAAATTCCACTGTATGTGCCTGGAATATGGTAGTTCAATAAATGTTAGCTCTATGACATTGTTAATATTTATACTAATATATGGTGACCATTAGTATTTTTAGCCAGTCTAAATTTTCATTTTATCAAAGTTTTAAATCTTTAAAATAAAATTTTATTTTATTAAATGTTATTAAATAAAAGCCACTTTTATTAAAAAGCATCGCTAATTAATTCTCCATCCTCATTCTTTCCCCGTTTCAACACTGGTCAATTCTTATGAAGTTCTCTGATCTCTATGATTGTGGCAGTTTTTCTCTCAGATGGTTGGATACCTTGAATGGCTTTTAGACTCAATTTAAGGACCGGTTTGCTAGAATGTTGCTAAGAGAAGATGAAAAGCTAATTTGCCAAAACCAAATTAACTCCTAATACACAAGGGGATATATTTAAGCAGTAAACAGTTGATAAAATTATTAAACTTACCTTCACATGTCCAGACAAAGCACACACAATTAGCACAATTTTAAAAAATCAAACCATCTTCAAATTACCTAAATTACTTATTCAACCAAGGGATGATACAAAGTCCTTCCAATTAATTTAACCTAACAAGTCGGTTTTATTTTCTACCCATCGTGGGGTCTTTGGATAGCTTTTTTAAAAATCCATATCAAGTCTCATTAGGAACAGTGGCCATATTTTGAATTAAACGCTAATATTGCAAGACATTTTATAATTCAATCTCTTTTATATGCTTGCCACAGCAGATCTTTCATTTTCAATGTAATGTTATTCTCTATTGAGTCCTAAGGCAAAATCTTGTTATTGAACACATATGTGTGGGTGGGTGCATTGCAAATGCAATCAATTAATTGACATACTACAACTGAAATGGCTCTGCTTGCTCCATCCCCAATTTTCCAGCAGAACTGCTATTGTCAATGTCTTTATATTGGAGATTTACAAGGTAAAGGTATTTGTTAGGTTAGACTTAGCAATTTATGGCCTTTACATGGGGCCTTTCTTAGGTCCTTGTACCTGGGCTTGGCTTTTTTGGCTGAGAGCCCACTTCATCCCTGAAAGGATGAAGTCCCCCAGTTTCTCTTGCTCAGTGCTTGTGCAGTCATGGTTCTTTCTCTGCAGATGATGCCTCTTGTGCAAAAGGCAGGTCTCCCTTTCCCTGTAGAGTGTCTCATAACTGAGGCTCTGATGTTAAATCTGGGGTGAGGCAGTCGGAGCAAGATGCCGTGCCCCTTCTTTTTACCTACCAAAATGCATCACCCTGAGATCTAGGATGAGGGAAAACCAAGATTAGCATCACCACCAGGAAGTAGCAGTTCAAACGTTTACTGACTCAGGTAATCTATAGAGATGTTAGCTTTAGTTGTGGTTGTTATATGGATGTCATGGGTGGAGAACTACATTCCAAGCACAAGATCATGAAGCCGAGGACCACATCCCAGCTGTTTCTTCCTCACAGAAGCAGTGCCTCCCTTTGTCCTTTATATTAATGGACTTTCTCAAATGATTTTCAGATGGTCCTCATTCCTGCTGCTCTT
>NW_011917446.1:0-1971 GCF_000151845.1 Pteropus vampyrus | reverse complement strand
TATCACACTGTCAGAGAAGACAAATACCACATTATTTCACATACACGTAGAATTTAATAGAACAAAATAAACTACAACAAAAACGGAAGTAAACTAACTCATAGATACACAGAATGTTATGAGGTCTACTAGGTGGGAGAGAGGTTGGGAAGACCGTGAAAAAGGGCAAAGGGATTAAGAAGTACAAATGGATAGATACAAAATAGTCATGGAGGTATAGGTGTAGCATAAGGAAAATAGTCAACACTGTTGTAAGAAATATGTAAAGGAGAAGAGAGATACTTGATTTAATGAAGTGACCACTTCGTGAGTTATATAGATCTCTAATCACTAGGCTGTACAACTGAAACTAATATATTATTGTATGCCAACTATAAATAAAAAAAGTCATTGAGTTGTACAATGTAAATATGAGCAACTTATTACCTATTATATTTCAAT
This sequence comes from Pteropus vampyrus, assembly GCF_000151845.1. Classification (NCBI taxonomy): domain Eukaryota; kingdom Metazoa; phylum Chordata; class Mammalia; order Chiroptera; family Pteropodidae; genus Pteropus; species Pteropus vampyrus. Next base: position 1,530 of record NW_011917446.1, on the reverse strand, counting down.
AAAGCTGGGAAAAAAATTTTTTAAAGCAAGATGTAAAATTTTGTATCATCGTGACCGCAACTCTATAAAACAAATATAATTTTTAAAAAAGATGAGAAGGAAATATAACTCTGGGTAGTAAAATTTATAAAGTTTTTTCCCTGTTTGTAACTTCCTGTACCTTCCAGTTTTTTATAATGAGTAAATATTATTTTATAAAAAGAAAAAAATTAAAACTAAAAAAATCTTGCCTTAAATAACATGCCATCTCATTGAAAAATTGCGTGTAATATCTACTCTGAAATATTAGCTGATAGAAACAATTTAGGATGGAACATGATGCTTCTAATTGAAGCTTTAAAGCATTGTTTTGTTTCATAATACTACTTTAAATACTAGTATTGAATTTTTCCCTAATTTAGGATTATTATGTCTGTCCTTTCAGTTTGAAGGCAACAGCTTACACCAGCTGGTTCTGAAGATTTGTCAAGCACGTTTTGCCCCAGTATCTCCAAGGTTTTCCCGTGACCTACGGTCCTTGATATCTCAGCTCTTTCAAGTATCTCCCCGAGACCGGCCATCTATTAATTCCATTTTGAAAAAGCCCTTTTTAGAGAATCTTATTGCCAAATACCTGACTCCTGAGGTGAATTTTGAGGTATTTCTGTCTGGATTTTCACAGAGATTTCAATTAGCAGGTCCTTGACACATGTGTTTGGTTTTAGATCATTCAGGAAGAATTCAGTCACACCCTCACACATAGAGCAAGATCATCAGCTTCTAAACCTGCTGGGAAGCTGGTCCTAGGTAAGAATGATTTAACTATGCAATAAAAAAAAATTTATTACTTGCGTCTCATCTTGTGAGTCACACTAACATTAGCAGGGAAATTCCACCAAATGTATTGAACGTGGATATTTAAAAATATGAGCAACATAAGCAGGAGAAAAATCATCTTCCAGTGGTGACTAGTGGGTGCGCTTATATAGCTGGCTCATGTATGACCTGGAGGAGTCATCTCCTCTCTACTCATAAGTCAGGAAAACTTCATGAAGCAGTATATTTGCTAATGAAGAGATGTTTGAGGAGATAGAATCCAAACTTGTATAGGGAAAGAATCGAGAGTAAGAGAAGGTTCACGGACAGACATGGGATGATGAGATGAAACTTATTTTTTGAAATAGAGAGGGTGGAATGGAAATGAGGAATTCTCTTAGAAAGGCAGACTGGAGCTGAAGTTAGGATCTTGGATCTAATCAGTAAAAGCAGGAAAACTGTTACTATGTGACCCTCCCAAAGAAAGCAGGTAATGATAAGTAGAGAAAATTTTAGTGTCAGGAATCAGCTCATAAAGTGACAAAATGCTGTGGTCTGTGTGTGTGTGTGTGTTTGTGTTTGAGAGAGAGATTAAAAAAGAAAAATTACTAATTCAATTCATGTTGTGAAATTAAGAGGAACAGGTTTGAGCCATAACCAAATATCTGAACTTAAGGGATAAGGAGTAGAGAATCTCTCCAAAGAATCTCTGAAGAGATTCCTTAGAGAATCTGA
>NW_011917445.1:0-1319 GCF_000151845.1 Pteropus vampyrus | reverse complement strand
AGAGGAGACATGAGAATTTGGGTAAGAAAAAAAAGAAACTAATTTATGGTAGGTAGATAAATTAATAAATTGTTACTTGAAGTTGCTCTTTATAAGGAGATTGTAGGTATAATAAGTAAATAACAAAGATACACTGTAATAAATAGAATATATAAGATTTCATAACAAGTTCAGTTTGGAAGGTCAAGAAGCATAAAGAAGAGAGATGATTAAAAATATTACTTTGAGAAAAGAGCAGTACTACTATTAGAAATGGAAAAATTTGGAATTTTTAAAATTTATTTATTTAAATTAGTTTAAGTATACAGTACATTGGTTCGACATCTATATAGTTCATAAAATGATGCCCCCATTGGTGCCTCCCTCCCCTGGCCCTCCATCTAGCCATCATATTAATGCTAACTGCATTCCCTTTACCATGCTCCCCATCCCCGTGACCAACTGTCAACTACTAATTTGTACTTCTTTAACCATTCACCCTGTTCTCCCCACCCTTAACCTCTCTCCACTCTGTCTGTCGCCAAATTGTCCACTATATTTGTGAATCTTTTTTTGATTAGTTTGTTCTTTTTGTTCCTTAGATTCCGCATATAAGTTAAATCATATAATATTTATCTTTCTCTGTCTTATTTCACTCAATATAATAACCTCTAGGTCCATCCATGTCATTGTAAATGGTAGGATTTCATTTTTTTTTAATGGCTAAATAATATTCCATTGTATATATGAACCATAATTTCTTTATTCAATCATCTGTTGATAGGCATTTAGATTGCTTCCATATCTTGGCTATTGTAACTTGTGCTGCCATGAGTATTGGAGTGCATAGATCTTTACGAATTATTGTTTTGGTTTTCTTTGGATAAATACCCAGAAGTTCAATTGCTGGGTCAAAAGGTAAAAATCTGGATTTTTTTAAACTTTTTTCGGAGGGAAGATAATTCAGCACTGAGAATGTCAATTGGCAGTACCAAAGATTTCTAGAGAAGATTTTTATAAAGTTGTTTGAAATGTTAGACAAGAACACAAATATATTGATAAATGATTAATTTGATAAAGGTAAAATGGAAGTTTGGGGGCATAAATGAAATTATAAAGGAAGGAGTTCAATGATGAAGCAGAAAAGTCTAAGTAAAAGAACCTTAGTGAATGTGAATATGTGAAAAATTACCTCTGAATTTTGGGAGACAATTACAGAAGCCTGAGGAAGTAAATGTTGTCATCAGATAGTGAGAAAAAAAATTATTTTTATTGTTTTTATTATTCAAAAGTATGTTGTTTTTGTTTATTGTCAACTTATCATTACCATACAAACAGCT
>NW_011917444.1:0-886 GCF_000151845.1 Pteropus vampyrus | reverse complement strand
CGTGGACTCCTCCCAGATTTCCCTTCAAAGATGGCCATTTGATGATGAGCTCCTCTACCACTGGAAAGTCGCCCGCCTGACACCCTGAGCATCTTATTCATTATTTCCAGCCCAGCTAGAGCCCTCGGACACGCCAGTAATAAACTATTCCCCAAACTCAAGGTCATTCGGGATTACGGTGAGAAGCATACCAATTCTCTCCAAATTGCCGGTTTAATACAATGCAATTCAGTGTAAATCACTACTAACACCTAGGTCTTTTATTCCATGTAGTTATCAGTTTGGGAGGGAGGGAGGGAGGGAGGGAGGAAGGAAGGAAGTATGGAAGGAAGGAAGGAAGGGGTGTGAGGGAGGGAGGAAGGAAGGAAGGAAGGAAGGGAGGAGAGAGAAAGAGAGAGGAAGATAAAGGGAAGGAAAAGAAAGAGGGAAGGAAAGAAAAGGAGCAGTATATTTTTTATCTCTAACATGAAGAAATCCTTATTATTTAGAATTTATACTAATACATCTATGGTAAAATATAATCTGGCTGATTTACTATGTAAAAAGATTGTAAGAGCTAGGCATGACACATCAAAGAAGTGGGGCATCTGACTAAAATTTGAAAAAGATACTCGAGTGGAAATGACTGAATATTTTTAATTAAAAGTAGAAAAATAATGAAGGCATTGATGTTTCATGGAAAAAAATACACTTGAAAGTTTTGCGTTCTATAAAGATTATTTTGAGAATGCACCAATATGCATGCATTAATATTTTTTTTATTTACTAGGTAAAAAAAATAAATTCTATGGAACCTATTCTTTCACTGAGATATGAAGAAATGATATAGGGAAGTAACTCTCAATATGAGCCAGGGGAAGAGTAAGCCATTTAGCATTTACAATCT
>NW_011917443.1:0-2792 GCF_000151845.1 Pteropus vampyrus | reverse complement strand
GAAATAGAAATAATTTTCGCCCATGTGAAATTAGAGTGGATTTTCGGTTCATCGCAAACCTGTCGGACGAAAGTATTAGGCCCTTTCCGACTACTCGTGTGTCTCCCTCCTCCCTTCATCCTTCTCTGTCCGCCCTGGACTCCCTGGGACATTCTCCCCCCGTCTCCTCGCCTCAGCGTCGCGTGCATCTTTGTAGAAAGAAGCCTTTCAGACAGAAATCCGAACAGGTTCGCCGTCTGTGCCGACGCCCCGTGCAGGAGGAGTGCAGCCTGTGTGGCAGCAAAACGTCGCCTCGGTGACAGCCGCCCTCACGGTTCCCTAATGAGCCCTGGACAGAAGTCCGGCTCTGCTGAGTAGAACCCGGCGGCTGGACGGGCCGTTGGTGCGATGCGTCGACTCCGGTCTCTGCATCGGGAGCCGGACGGCGAAAGGAGCGACGGCAAATAAAGAATTCCAGAAACGGGGTGATCGTGGAAACTACTGTCTACACTGAGTGGCAGAGGGAGCTGCCAGTGGCCGTGCTGGGACGGCAGGCAGGGGCCAGGACCGTGCAGCTCCCCGGGACTGGGGCCCCCTGGGCATCGACGCTGCCGGGACAAGGGAAAATACTTACCCGTGACGTCGGTGAAACTGTACGAACGTGCACCTGCAGAGAGAATATCGCGGGCTCAGTTACGGCGTAGCCCTAAAGGCGCTCATTTCTCAGAAAGCGGGAGAAACTTTCGACCATGCGGTTCCCATCCGAAAGCCTCGAGAGAGTCGCGGCTGGCAAACCAGGCTCATTGCAGCAAAGAGCAAGCGAGGCGTTCAGATGCTGTGAAGAACCAGATGGGCCCTTACAGGGGAGGCCGCTTACGAGAGCCCCCCCCCACCACCACCATCCTACAGGTCACGACTCCAGGTGGCGGAGGCCATCCTCTGTCCTCTGGACTGAGAGGAGGCACACGTGACTCAGCTTCTCGGCAAAGCGGGTTAATACGCCGAGCCTTGTCACGTCTGGGAGACGGACTTTCTTCTCTGGCTGGACGGCGCCGGGGCAGAGCATGGAGGTGAGAGACCAGAGCACGGCGGCTGCGGCAGAGAGCAGGTGCGGGGGCTGCTGACCTTGGAGGGCGGGGGCGGGGGAGGTGATGCCACGCACACCACAGCTGCCCCTCCTAAACTGTGCAAGGCCATCGCCAACCTGGCTTGTCGAGGGAGGAGGTGGGAGTGTGCCCCACGACCTCTGCCGTCGTCTGGGGCGGTGCTTGGGAGGGCTCCCTCTTCACGGTCCCTGGGCTTTCTGCAGAAGGAGGCTCCGATGGCATCGGCCCCACGCCTGGTACGACGGCCTGCTTTGTGGCCACTGCGACATCCGACTTGGAAGTGAAAGCGGGCTCTGTAGGGAGGCGCAACACACAGAGGACATAAATGTTGAGAACAGAGTCTTTCTCGGCTCCGGAAGACAGTGAGCTTAACACCTGCGCTCGTGAGCCCGCCCCACCCCCACACACCTGCTGGGACGGAGCAAGTACTTACCGTTTCTGGAATCGTGTGAATATGCACCTGCAGAGAGGAGACTGTTCCCGCACACCCTCCCCAGCGCACACTCCACGTTCCTTAGGAAAGTCCCTTCGGTGTGTGACACAGTCATCCGCCTGGAATGGCCATGTGCCTTTTGCGAATGCTGGAGTCACGTCACGTCAGTTAAAGAAAGGTCCCAGAGGGCGGAGTAGATCCAGGCTTGTTCACTGGAGAAGACTGACCTCAAAAAAACGAGGAGAACTGTCTCTGCCAGAGACATCTGGGATGCCGATTTTCATTTTTTTTTTTTTACATGTTTGCACAAAACTTCTAAATAAGGGGAGCCTGAGATTTGGCCCCTCTGAACTCTAGAAAGTTTTCGAAGAGCGTCCTGGCTTTGCCTCGGTCTCAGCATGCTTGGCCATCGGCCACTGTCTCCTGGCCATCGGCCACTGTCTCCGGGCCGCTGTCCCCTGTGCTCCTGGCCACGTGTGCTGTGAGCCGTCCTCCGCCCTTTGATCCCTCGTCACCACCTCACACGCTCCCACACCCCAGGCGCTGTGCGGAGCGTCGCCGTCACCCTGCGCGCATGGCACCCGCGGCCGAGGCAGCGACCCTGCAGCTTCGTCTGGCCGAGTGTCTGGCAGGGCTGGGACAGGCCGCCTGATTATTCTCACCAGTCGGGTGAACCAGGAGGGATGCAGGTCACAGGCGGTTTAGAATTACCCCGAACTTAAACACAACCAGCGCGTCAACCTCTTCCTTCTGTTTGTAGCCAACGAGGTAACTAGAAGGAAAACTTTTTTCAGCAGTGGCTCTCAGCTTTGGCTATTGAAGAAGCCCCTGGGAGCTTCCAGAACCCTTCCGCCCAGGCTGCTCCGAGGCGATCCCCACGGGCAGCCGACGTGAGGAGCCAGCGCTCTCGCGAAGGCGTGCCCGGGCGGTGCAGGTGCACATAGCAGGGCGATGTGCCGGGGGCAGGAGGAGATGCGGGCCGGGGGGAGCCCCACGCTGGCTGGCGGGACACACGAAAGCCCAGGGCCAAGCGTAAAGTCAGGGTCCCACACGGTGCAGGGCACACGGCCCCACGATATGTAGCATCCGAGACTGAATTTTCTTAACATCAGGACAGTGCTGGAGAAACTGGGGTGGATGGTTCCCCGGGACCCAGTGGGGATGTGGGTCGTCGGCAGGCAGCTCTGCGCCTTGCCTCACCTCACGGCCGTCGCGGTCAACCTGCCGAGTTCGAGACTGTCGGGAGGTGGTTCTGCCTGGGTCTCTCGGATTGA